>NC_089772.1:5599124-5676624 GCF_040412425.1 Macrobrachium rosenbergii | reverse complement strand
ATTTTACCTTTGCTTCAGTAAGGTTTTAACACAACGGATTATATCATGCGCAGTTAGCACTGGTAAAAGGCTATTCCTCTTCCGAACAATGGGATCGAGACACAAGACTGCCTAAATGCTGTAACTTACTTATTTAACCTTCCCTAATTCCTAGTTACTTCACGGGAATAGCTGAATGTCGCTAAGCAATATAAATTATTCTTAATCTAGACTTCATAAAAGTAAACTGGGTACCTGGCTGATTGTAGATGGTGGTGAAGAAGGAAAACAAAGGAACTGGAAATACAGAAAGAGACACTAGCAAGTCGGCGAAACTTTGAAAAACTCCAGACTTACCATTATTCGTAGGTAGCTGCGCATACAACGGACGATCGGACATTCTGGGATTAATTTGTCACTTCACTTAGTAAATAAAGATGGAAAAGACAAAGGGGACGAAGAGTCGGAAGCACAGACGTGTTTCCCTCGCGACAGTTCTCTTCTCTCTGCGACCTCTTTCGGTCAAACACAGGGCAGCGGGAAGTGGCAGTGTCCTTATGCCCTCGGGGTCTGAAATTTTGTCAAAACATTCGCCGAACATAGAACAGGGAAAAGGAGTTTAAGACCACCGTTATTAAAGGTTACTGTGTTAAAACCCTCCCTGTGGGTTAGGCCCCTAATGCTACCTAGTCCAGCTACGGATGTTATTTTTTTTAAATGCCCCACACTACCCCGGCCGATACAAAGCCACCTTCCCGTTTTTGTCAGAGTGATATTCCTACAATAAAATGCATAGAGGGCGAACAGCAGAATATATATATATATATATATATATATATATATATATATATATATATATATATATATATATATATATATATATAGCATCGAGTTAGGGGAGAAGGAGAATTCCTAGTATTTCCTTTCAATGTACTTTATTATGCTGACGTTTCAGGACCATGTGTCCCATTTTCAAAGCTATAAATTAAAAAGACAACAGAATTAAAAATAGACTCAGATTTTAAAACGAGAAAAAAGAAATTTTACATAAAAGTATAAAAAGAAACATAACAGAAAGGAACAATGAATACCAAATAGTGCTGAAGGCAGAAGCTGAGTGACATTCAGGGTCCGTTTTGGTTCCAACGGAGACTCACGAGAGGTATAGAGGTGTTGACGTGGACTAGTTGTTTAATAAAAAGAGATTCTAGTATTGACAGCTGGTGGTCATTCGGAGCTTTGCCTATTATTTTGAAATCCGTGTAACTGATATCATATCTGCATTTCTTCCCGTGGTCTCTTATGCATGAAAATTCGGGGTTTGATAATTTAGCACCCGTTCGGTAACTTACGCCACGATGAGAATCTAATCTCACCTTCAACAACCTACGAGTGGAGCCCACGTACTTCCCCAGGTCACATCTGGGGCAATTAAACAGGTATATGACTCCTGAGGTCATCAAAGGGTGCAGACTTTCTTTACATTTAAACAGAGACTTAATCGTCATTGGATTATTAGGTATTAGTTTCAATTCGACAGCCGGTAAATATTTGTTTATTATCTGTCGTAAATCTTGGTAAAAACGTTTATCGTAGATAAGCGGGACACTTGCACAGAAAGATGGTTTAGGTACTGTTGGTATTCTGAATTTTGGTTGAAAAATATTATTTAAAAATTTGTGCAAATGTTTGTAAAAGAGCTCAGATGGGAAACAGTTATTAATAAAATATTGGTGGAGATATAGAATTTCCTCGTGAAAACCATTCCAATCAGATGTTAAACTAAAGGCCCTGTATGTATGTATGTATAGTATAGACAGATAGATGGATAGATAGATAAATCTACAGCTAGGACGAGCGATAAATGAATATATCGTATCATATCGAACGCAGGCGCATAACCACTATTATTAACTCGCAGAAGCTACTTAACAAAGCTGCATACATTATTCACGACGCGTGCACTAATACTTAAAATCGCCTGGCTGTTTAGCCATGCAAATAAATTCTAATGCATTATGCCATACACGGGTTCGTACATTTTTATTCGGCTAGGTAATCCTCTCGTGACATACATTACATACATTCTGCTCTCAACATGCGACTGGCTGCGTGTGGTAATTACATAATGTCATGCCTAACGTATTCATTAACAAACACGAAGAGAGAATGGATGTCAGGAGCCCCGTAATGAGCTGCACTTGAAGGGCATTCAATATGCGTCATTAATTCTTTGGGCGAACTGATGATGGCTTATTAAATAACCGAGAGAGAGAGAGAGAGAGAGAGAGAGAGAGAGAGAGAGAGAGAGAGAGAGAGAGAGAGAAGAAGAGAAGAATAATCCTATTAAATGCAGTAAAGGTAGGATATGTGAAGTATAAAATGAGATCAGAGAGAAAAAGAGAAGTTTGTACATTATTCAAAGGTAACAACATGAGGAATTAAAATGTGTTCTTAGACAGACAGACCGAGAGAGAGAGAGAGAGAGAGAGAGAGAGAGAGAGCGTGTGGATACACTAATGAGTTGACGCTTACTGTACTTCACGAAATGTTCATAAGTAAGATCAGTACTTTAATGAAGTTGATAAGGTTATGTACTAAGAGAGTATCCCGGTTTTCAATGATGATTTAGGAGGAAATTAATTAAGATACGATCCAAGAGCGGCGAAATTAGTTTAACTTTTCTATAAAAGAAAACTATTGTGCCGGCTTTGTTTGTCCGTCCGCACTTTTTTCCGTCCGCCCTCAGATCTTAAAAACTACCGAGGCTAGAGGGCTGCAAATTGGTATGTTGATCATCCAAGTTCCAATCATCAAGCATACCAAATTGCAGCCCTCTAGCCTCAGTAGGTTTTACTTTATTTAAGATTAAAGTTAACCATAATCGTGGTTCTGGCAACGATTCAAGATAGGCCACCACCGGGCCTTGGTTAAAGTTTCACGGGCCGCGGCTCATACAGCATTATACAGAGACCACCGAAAGATAGATCTATTTCCGCTGGCCTTGATTATACGCTGTAGTGGCTGTCTGTACAGAAAACTCAATTGCCCCAAAGAAACTTCGGCTCATTTTTTACTTGTTTACTTGTATTGCGATTAGAAGGGACTTTGAATAAATCTTTCGCATCGTAATCTAAAGTCCGTCACAAAATATAAAACTTTTCTGCAGTTTTTTTTTTCAGATTCCGTTTGAGTCGATATATTATTCAATGAAATCGAAAATCATAATACTTCACACTTCTTCATCACTAAAGTTAGTTGTCGCTTGTTCTTTTTACTGCTTAGGTAGGCGACCATTAATAATTAATATAATGTATGTTTATAAATGTATTTATGCGTAGATGCAAACAAATGTATCTGCCTACAGCAGTAATAAACGTTCGCACTATTGGTCTGGTTTCGGTCAGTGCATGGACGAGTCACTACCAACTGACAGCAGACACCGGATGGGCAGTAGACCTTTGAGCATCCGTACCATATATATATATATATATATATATATATATATATATATATATATATATATATATATATATATATATATATATATATATACACATATATATATATATATATATATATATATATATATATATATATATATATATATATATATATATATATATATATATATATATATATATATATAGAGAGAGAGAGAGAGAGAGAGAGAGAGAGAGAGAGAGAGAATGTATATGTGTAAACATTGATGTTGTAGGGGATGACGAAAACCCTCATTTACCAGCTTATAAGATGAAAGTTAATCGCCATGACCTTTTCTGACCTTCCTTGCATTTTCTCTTCCTGATTTTAAGCATAATCCCTGCAAACAGAACTCCCACTGCTCTCTATATTTTACTCTCAGATTGATCTTTGAGAGAGAAAGATGATGGATCATCTCCTCACCACACCAATAATGGCACCCTACCAGTTAGAAGTAGCACAGAATTAGGAACAGCTACCGCCCTTGAATCCTTTATATAGCAAGTGCCAACGTCCTCAATACTGTTGCTCTAATGCCCCGAGGTCATAACGACCTGATGAAGCAAAGTCTCAGTCTGATCAATAAGGCGCCTGAATCTATCAGTGGCCAACCCAAGAGAATTTTGAAATTCTACCAATGACTGTCCTGTTCTTCTTAGGCCCTCCCTTGCATGCTATTGCATAGGCATAGAGGAAGGAAACATGTGACGGACAAATCAGTTGTCAGCCAAAGATTACTTACTACAAGAAATGTCTCCAGGTGGCCAAGTCAGAAACACGAGAAGGACAACATCATCAAATTCAGTAGACAGACTGCAGAATTCAAGGGTGACCCACTTGGACAGTACGCAGAGCATCTTGACCTCGCACATTTTGGAAGACATAAGGCCTGGCGGCCATACTCCTTCCACCAAACCGGACTCAGTCCTGTGCAATTGCCAGTGTTCAATAAAGCCTACATCGCAACACAGAGCAATGAAGAATTTGCTATTCATGAGCCAACGTTAAGTACTAAATTGATAGGGTAAGGGCAAAATGAGTAAAATGAAATTAAAGTGAGTTTCATTGGGTCAGTAAGGGAATGTAAAAATTCAAAGAATTCTAAGTTGAGTCCGGTATGAAAGGACTCAACTTAGAGTACTTTACTTTACAGAGGTAAAGTAAAGTACTGAATTATATTGTATTTTAACATGAAATAGGTCAGTTCTTTTCCGGGATATGTTATCGAAATTCTTATCATTGCTATTTTAGCACTTCTTAGTAAAAGAATAATTAAAATCTTGTTAAGACATCGATAAAATTCTTTATATGTAAATTAAAATTTGAATGTGAAATTGTTGAATCTCGATGTAATAGTAAGCAAGTGAAATTGGTCTTTGTCTTAACAGAATTACGCATCTGTGTTCTGAATGAATGAAATTGCTGTATCAGTAGAATTGCTGAGATCCTTTCTCTTATGCCAGTGTATGATTGACAGTAACCAATTGTTGGAGAAGCGTGTCTGTGCAATATTACATATTAACATAACTCAATTTTTCTTCGATTCCTTATTGCAGCGTTGTCTTGAGTATATGTTACTGTCTATTTTGCAGAATTCCAGTGAGAGGTAAAATAAAATCCCAGTGAAATCTTTAATCAGAGTGCACCATTGTAAAATGTTGAGGTTTTAGAATGAGGTTTATTTTGTGAATTAAAATAAGTGGTATATTTCTATGTGTTGCTAAGGTTAAGGGCTGTGCCTGAAGTGAAGGACTGCATGCTGGTACTGCCATAAGTTCTGGACACACATGGACTGAGACTAGGATTAAAGTTCTGGTTAAAAAGTCAGTGATGTTGTGTCAAAACAGATTTACAGTTAATTGGCGAATATCAAAGCTGTCTTGAAGAAGTGTGAAGTAATCACTTTCAAGTCTGCTACAAAAAGTTCTTTTCTTAGTAAGAGGTAACGTAAAGTTCTCTTGCGTTAAATTATCTCCTGCTGTTGTTAGAGACTTATACAGAACGCGACATCTTGAAATTGACATAAAATCACCGTGGTCGTGCGAATATGCACCACACAAGTAAAACTGATTGGGATTTTTCTCTTGTCCTCCTTTTGCGAACAAAACGGATTAGTGATTCATACCTAATTCGCGCTCTCTGTATTTCTTGTCTGAAAAAATCAGTGACTACAGGAGCCTTGAATAACCAGAGTTCAGACATTCTTCGGGAGACTGACGTAAAATAGTTCTAGTTTTGCTGTGTATGAGTGCACTGATTATATTTTTCAATTACTCCATTTTATTTAATTTTAGGTTTCATACGTAACATTTTTTTTATTGTGAAATGTAAATGTCACTGAATCGTTCTTTCGTTTCTGTTTTATTATCGCTGTGAGTGAATTCAATACCAGTGTTAATCTTATATACTAAATCGTAGTGTTGAATCTAGTGCTAGTATTCGAAGTCCATGGAAGGTCCTGAAATGTAACGTAGTCCTTGTGGTATTCCAAACCTCAAAAGTAAGAGACCAGTGATTGAAAGAATATCTTGTATTTTTTATATTTATTTTCTCAGTTCTGAAAGTGAAATAACCCTGAATTTAAGAGGGTCAGAAACTTAATCTTCATAGACATCCATTAAGAGGTTTACGAAGAAAGGGAACCAACAAAAGTTCAGACTTTTTTGTCTTGGAGTATTGTGGACCCAGTAGCAGGCATACCACAGTGATCGTTGAAATAAATTATACTTAAATGACACTATAATCAGGGGAAGATGCGGCCCCGAAGCCCAGGTACGCAAGAGAGATAGAAATTCTCTCTCTAGACATTCTCCACCCACCCGAGTAGCAATCCAGACCAGCATACTAAGAATACAAAAGTTCCTAATATATATATATATATATATATATATATATATATATATATATATATATATATATATATATATATATATATATATATATATAAATGTGTGTGTGTAGGTCAACTGGTAACGCCCTAACCTCTCATTTGATAGACTGGGGTTCAGTCCCGATGTGAATCAGAAATTTATTTCTGTGAAACAAGTGCTCATGTATGCATTAGTTACACCATATTGATGGTGAAAAGGGTAATTCGAATGAAATGCTACAAACTGACTAACTGATGGGTTGGGAAACCAAGCACAATTCAGTGGTATGTTAGGCGGCAGCCTGTCCAGGAAAAAAACTGAGTTCCAACTTCTTTTATGACTTGTGTAAGTCAATTGGTAACGCCCTGGGCTCTCATTTGAAAGACAGGTATCGAAAGGTTAGTATCGATAATATATTAGTATATATATATATATATATATATATATATATATATATATATATATATATATATATATATATATATATATATATATATATATATATATATATATATATTTATATATATTTATAAGTATATATATATATGTGTATGTACATGTGTGTGTGCGTATATTCCCACTAACGAAAAAGCTATTGATTCAGACGTGGATGACTAAACTCTTGTACCAACTTCCTGTGGCAGAAAGGCCCTAATGATCTGAACCTGAACGAGATCAAACTGAACCAACATCTGATGCAAGAAAAGTCCGTCAAGGTTTCCAACCCAACTGAGGTCAAACTCTCGCAACATCTCGCTGCGTCATTAAACTCATCATGGTCCTAATCTGAACGATGTCAGACACGTGTAACATCTCCCGGCGACTAAAACCCTTAATGATATTAAACTTTTGTATCACTTCCCCGTGACAGAAAACTGAATGATGATTGCACCTTGAGCGATGTAACCGTCTCGTAACGTCTGCCCCGACGGAAATCCCGAGGAAGAAAAAGTAAAGCCGAGAGATATATGGAAATGCGGAGTGGTACGAAAAGACCCGGAGAGATCATCACGCTTCGCAAGCATCAAGGCAGGAGGGCAGGCAAAAAGGGAACGTGGAATAAGTAAAGCAAATTAACGCTTGATTATCAGACGATGCATCTTCAAGGAGGAAGCTGATAAATGGACGAATAAGTGAAATTAACGTCTCCGCACCTGCGGCCGCGTTCAAAGTATTTACGGCCATCAGATTTGGCCCCCGGTATCACACACCTACGACCCTGATTTCCTCTTTTATTGGGACATTCTCGCGCTGTTTACACCTGTCTGGGACGAGCGTGGTTGTCAGAAACTCAGAGAGAGAGAGATAGAGAGAGAGAAAAAGTAAGCACAGAATCGATAAGGACGATAAAAAAAAAAATATGCAAAATATGAGTGATAAGCGAGAGTACAAAGGAGAAGGCGAGAGAGTGATAAGGAGAGAGGACTAGAGAGAAGAGAGGGAATATAGATTGAACCAGTACATCCGCCTCACATAACACTAAAACATTTCTGGCAAGTAACAGATAGGTCTTTCATGGAACCTGTGTAGATGTCTTAAATGAGACGAGAAGACCCATGGAAATTAACTTCCAAGTGTCATATAATTACATGAAAGTTACCGTGTAACTGAACAACATGGCACATGGTTATTGTTTAATTTACACATATTTCATATATTTTAATTCTGCAGGTAAATTTTTCCTCTCGGGATGAACATAAATATGATCCTCATTGATTTAGTATCATTGTTATCATAATATTATTTACTTATGATAATAATTCTCAACAGTTGAATGTACACATATACAGTTTATTATTATGATTGTTATTTTACACTCTTCACCAACTCATCATTCTCCATTCTTTCTATATGACCGCAACATCTCAAGAGAATCTGATCCCTCCTTTCAAATATGGAAACCTTTTCACCATGCCCGCTGTTAATCTCCCCATTTACCTCGCACCTTCAATTATTCTCATGCCACATTATAGTATACAATTCATCTCCGCAGCTTCAAACTCTTTTTTCCTCCATTCGCATACAACATCCGCTCTTCATGTCCATGCAGGGAAATGAGCTCAACAGTCCTTCCATACACTCCAACCTTGGCTTCTGTAGACATTTTAAGCTTCCTCTTGTTACATTTTGCTCCTTTCCTTCTTCTCCTACTTTGAGACTCACCTTTTCTCTCTCCTGCCTGCACTCGAAAGATCTGCTTCTCAGTACCTGTAGGAATCCGTCGCTTCTATTCTTCCGCCATCCGTATCATCACGCATTATTTCATCTTCATGGTTTTCCTTTACCCTCATTTGCTCACTCTTACTCACATTTGTTCTCACCTGTTTCGCTTTGCAAACAATATTCAACTATTTTACTTGTCTCTGCAGCTTCTCTTCCCTCTCCCCAGTCAGTACTGTATTATGTGCAAGCAACAGCCTTTCCATATGCCATCATAAATTTTTTTTATCCAACCACTCTTCATCCAGATCTCTCTCTCTCTCTCTCTCTCTCTCTCTCTCTCTCTCTCTCTCTCTCTCTCTCTCTCTCTCTCACTTTTCATGTCACCGCATCGCTCAAGATATCAAACCACCACGAAGGCATGGTACAAATTTATCTCGCCTCATTTATAGGCGAAACCAGTCACTCGCCCACCTACAAACTCAAACACAGATGTTGCTGCCTTCATAAACGCTAATGAGCAACCTATCATCTACGGTATATCATACATACATACAATATCCTCTTTAGTGCCTTGTCGTCAGTATCCTAAGGTTTCTCTAGACCAATGTGAGCCTCTCAAAGATTTCACCTTGCAACTTCAAACTTCTACGTAACGGTTTCATAACAAACGCTTGATCCACGAACGATCTTCCTTGGCAAAACCTACCCACTTCTTCTCCTATCAACCCTTCTACCACTGTGGTATACTATGTAAAATTTCGCGCTATAATTCTTACAGACACATACATACAAATATATAAAAATATATCTACTATATATACATACATAAATTAATATATATGTATATGTATTATGTATATGTATATGTACCTAAGTATATATTTATGTAAGTGTTTGTGCCTGGGTGTGTATGTGTGCATATATTTTTAAGCTTTTAAATAATTAACACTTTAGTGTTGACTTCATTATACCTTGTGAAAAAGTTACACCCAAAAGAAATATTATTAGAAATCCATTCTCGGTGTAGAGTAGTGGTCAATGATGTACGTAATTATTCTCATCCTCTTCCGGATGAGAATATTATTATGAATTTTCGAGGGTTATAAGTAGCACTTCTGATTCCTTCACCGAGCTTGAACCCCAAATAACATCAAAATTTGCGAAATTGACGATTCTGAATTGTATTGAATTGAATATAGAATTTAGGCCAAAGGCCAAGCACTGTAACCTACGAGATCATTCAGCGCTGAAACGGAAATTGACAGTAAAGAGTTTGAAAGGTGTAACGGGAGGAAGACCTCGCAGCTGCACTAGAATCAATTGTTAGGAGAGGGTGGAAAGTAAGATGGAAGGAAGAGAATATGAAAGGAGGTACAGTAAAAGGAACGGAAGGGGTTGCAGCTAGGGGCCGAAGGCACTCTGCAAAGAACCTTAAGTAATGCCTACAGTGCATCACATGAGGTGCACTGACGGCACTAACCCCTCTGAAACTGGCAGCACCAATAGGAAAAGGAAATTACCAAAGCGCCACCTGTGCTACACTGAGGATTTAACCGGTTCCTGTATAAATAAAAAAAAAAAAAAAAAACTGCACACTTCCGTTTAAAAATCCAGTGAATGATTTTTTTTTTTTTTTTTTTTTTTTTTTCTGTCCCTCCGGTTGAGTTTTATTCTGGAGCAAGTGCACCGGGAGATTTCTTTCTGCCCCAGGGTGCAAACGTTATGGATATTCTAACTGGAACAAAATTCTGACGAAAATTAACTAAAATTGTTTATTTTTTCCCTTACTTATTTTTCCTTGAAAAATGTCGGCGAAATGAACTCGAATTGATTCAACAATTTTAAAATGTTCTAAAATTAAGTACTTGTTTATCTATAATTGTGTCATCACTCGTCGCTCCGTCACATTTGTTATTTTTGCCTCTCGTTCATTCACATTCACTCTTAACCTTCATTTATCCGCTTTTACCATCACTTCCTTCCAAAAACCGCGTCCTTAATATCAACGGAGAGGCACGCAGGTGCGTGGTACGAGGGACGAGGTACCTAACTACACGGTGGTATCTCATTTTCACCTTCTACATGAAATATTGACGCGTTAATGGGGCGCGTTAAAACGCCGCTCGGATATTCATGACTCGGGAGCTGGGGCGGTCGTCACTTTGACGTAATCGCGTGACGTCATGGTGTGATAGGAGCAGTGAGAGGCGTTGATGACTGTCGCTAGGAATATTAATTCGCGGAGTTATTAACGGGAGATTACTGGCTACGGTAATGGAAGCGGAAGCTCTTAATGGTGACTCTGAATGAAATGGTGGAAGCCCAGGAAAAGAGAACTCAAAATCAGTAGAATGCAGGGAGAGAGCTTATTTGAAGATAGGTGAGTAGATGATTGGAAGTCAGTAGCCGGGGCATGAAGAGAGGACAGGGGCGAGAGAGGCATAGTGAGAGAGAAAATACTGGATAAGAGAGAATTTGGAAAATATGGGGAGGATACATACATACATATATATATATATATATATATATATATATATATATATATATATATATATATATATATATATATATAAATATATATATATATACATACATATATATATACATACATATATATATACTACATATATATATACTGACCAACCCGGCACTACCCGGGAAAACTCTGAGTGACAATCGATAAACTCTCTCTCTCCATATCTCCATCACTCTTTCCCTCTTTCTCCTCCCTAATGCCCCCTCTACTCTCTCTCTCTCCACGTCTCCTTCACTCTTTACCTCTTTCTCCTCCCTAACACCCCCTCTACTCTCTCTCTCTCTCTCTTTTTCCTGTTAAGATAGTTGCTTCAGTTACATTGCCCAGCATTTTTCACATTTTATATTTCACCCCTTCTCATCCCCCATTCCTATCAGGGCTGAACTTGGACTTAAAGGACATCGGGAGTGTCATTATTCATCTCAGCCACCTCGAAAACTATGGATTAGACACTAATGTCTGTTGTTTTAGTTTATTTTTATGTGTCACCCCCTTCCCACATCCCCACCCGCTTTAGTGCCAGTGATGTTTTACCCCCACAGTATTTTTTCCCAGATAGTAAGTTATATGTATACCAAGTTTGGTTGAAATTGCTCAACGCATTTCAGAGTTATGCTGGAACATACACACACACATACATACATACATACATACATATTTGCCTGTGTGTATGTGTGTGTGCATATACTAGTTGACCAACCTGGCACTGCCCTGGAAAACTCTGAAGAACACGGAAAAATTTTCCTGCACCTCCTTATGCTGCCTGTCTGTTTTATCCAAGAATTGCTGTGCTGACTCTCCCCTTTATCCATATACACATACATACATACATACATACATCCATTTATATATACATATATATATATATATATATATATATATATATATATATATATATATATATATATATGTCTGTGTATATATAACCTGGCGCTAAAACTAAGAACACGGAAAAATTTTTCCTGCATATATCCAAGAATTGCTGTGCTGATATATCCATATATATACATATATATATCCATTTATATATACATATATATATATATATTTGTCTGTGTATGTGCGTATACTAGCTGACCAACCTGGTGCTGCCCTGGAAAACTCTGAAGAACACGGAAAAATTTTCCTGCACCTCCTTATGTTGCCTGTCTGTTTTATCCAAGAATTACTGTGCTGACTCTCCCCTTTATCCAAATACGACTGTGCTGACTGTCCCATTTATTCAGGTATTACTGTGGTGACTGTCCATTTTATCCAGGTATCACTGTACTGACTGTCCCTTTTATCCAAATTTACCACAGTGACTGTTCCATTTATCCAGGTATTACTGTGGTGAATGTCCCATCAATCAAGTTTATTACTGTTGTAACTGTCCCATTTATCCAGGTATTATTGTTCTGACTGCCCAATTTATCCAGGAATTACTGTACTGACTGTCCCTTTTATCTAGATATTCAGGCAGTGACTGTCCCATTTATCCAGGTATTACTGTTCTGACTGTCCCATTTATCCATGTATTACTGTGGTGACTGTCTCATTTATCCAGATATTACTGCAGTGACTGTCTCATTTACCCAGGTTTTACTGCAGTGACTGTCCCTTTTGACCCGGTATTACTGTGCTGACTGTCCCTTTAATCCAGGTATTACTGTGCTGCTCAGTGTCCCTTTTACCCAGGTATCACTGTTCTGACTGTCCATTTATCCACATATTAATGTACTGGCTGTCCCTTTTATCCAGATATTACTGCAGTGACTGTCCCATGTATCCAAGTATCACTATACTGTCTGTCCCTTTTATCCAGGTAATACTGTGCTGACTGTCCCTTTTATCAAAGTATTACTGTGGTGACTGTCCATTTTATCCAGACATTACTGTTCTGTCTGTCCCTTTTATCTAAGTATTACTGTACTGACTGTCCCTTTTATCCAAGTACTACTCTGGTGACTGTCCATTTTATCCAGACATTACTATAATGACTGTCTCATTTATCCATGTATTACTGTGGTGACTGTCCCATTTTTCCAGATATTACTGTACTGTATGTCCCTTTTATCCAGGGATTTCTATGCTGACTGTCCATTTTATCCAGGTATTACTGTGGTGGCTGTCCCATTTACCATCCCCCCAACTAAACCTAATCATACCACCAACACAATTAATTGAAACATCCCCACTCAACCTAAGCACACCCCTACTAAACCTAAACACCCCTTGCTAAACCTAAACTTCACTAAACCTAAACACACCCCCACTAAACTAAACCAAAATTGAAACATCCCCACTCAACCTAAGCACACCCCCTACTAAACCTAAACACACCCCTTGCTAAACTAAAATTCATCTTCACTAAACCTAAACACACCCCACTAAACCTAAACTCAAACTTCAATACAATAACATTAAACACAGGAAAGAAAAGCATTTTCAATAATTTATTTCTATGGTATCGAATACATGAAATGAGGTATGATAAACCCGTAGAGTTTATTAACCACATTAGTTATTAAGTCTACAGGCAGCACCAGCCCCGTTTCAGGGAAAGGGAAGGGAGATATGGGTAGGGGAACCTGAAGGGGGTTGGGGTTTGAAACCTACCCTATTACCTAAGTTGGGTCAAATGATGGCCACATGCCAAATTTTGTCTAGACCAGTCAAGCTGTTCGGATTTCTATAGCGCACAAAGTTACAAACATACACACATTCACTTTTAAATATAAGACATATATATATATATATTGTATATATAATATATGTATGTATATATATATATATATATATATATATATATATATATATATATATATATACTGTATACATATACAGTATATAAATATTCTCACATGCACACATACACATATGTATCCCCACCTTATTTTCCAAATTCTCTCTTATTCAATATAAAAACATATATATATATATATATATATATATATATATATATATATATATATATATATATATATATATATACATATATATATATATATTCATGCATGCACATATACACCATATATCCTCACCTTATTTTCCAAATTCTCTCTTTTGAAACGCTATCTGTTTCTCTCGTGAATACTAATAATATTGATTTTCTATTGGCTATGTTCTCATTTACTTTCACCTTTCTGTGTAACTGCAAAATACGCGCTCTCCCTTCCTTAAGGTTTGTCCTTTGCAATATATTATAATCTTACTCAATATTACCTCTTTCACTCTGCCTCCCTCACCTAATGTCCTCTCTTCTTCGTGCCTCATTAATATATATATATATATATATATATATATATATATATATATATATATATATATATATATATATATATATATATACTGTATATATACATATATATAAATATATATATATATATATATATATATATATATATATATATATATATATAAATGTACTGTATATAGAGTATATATATATATATATATATATATATTTATTTATATGTATACATATATTTATTTATATGTATACATATATTCATAAGTATATATATATACATTTATATATATATACATATATATATATATATATTTGTATACATATATAAGTAATTTAGATAGATAGATAGATAGATAGACATCACTTATAAACGCGTGACTTTATACTCACAAATATTAGGCCACAAATATCGACTTACAACCAAGGGAATTATAACTGATATATATGAAGCTTTGTTAATTACACACGTGACTTTTTATGTTACAATACATAAAGCACGAATATCGAATGAACTGTACATTGCAAATATTTTACACTAAAGGGAAATGTAATTGGCACATGTATCTGTCCCGGCCAGGTTTCGAACCTGCGTTCTTTGGTTTAGATGAAGTTGTAAACAGATTGGGATGACAGAGGAGAAAGAGGAAGATTTGTAAATCTGAGAAAGAACAGACATTCTAAAATTCTCTCAGGTATGAAAATCATTTTACAAAGAAATCGTCTCATGAAAATTAATGGGACATTTACATTCCGTTACTTCAATATACAAGTTTAAAGAAATAAAATGAATGAAAATTCATTAAAGATTAGTGTTTGAATTAGATCAGTTTTATGAACATTTTAAATTTACCAAAACTTAAAATGGTAAAAAGTCTTAAACAGCTGTAACTACAGCTGATGCAAAATTCCACATTACTTTACAAATCAGAGATATACCACCTATCAATAAAGAATAGTCTTTCCTATAATCCGACAAATGTCAGAAGTAAATGCATTTACAATCGTGATAAGTAGGCATATATTGAAAACAAAGATTGAGAGAAAAAAAGAAGCGAATATAAACACAGATGGAGATAACATTGAAGAGTATGTTTAGAAATGAAGAAAAGCTTTACCAGAAAGTGATAAAATAACGAAAAAAGAACATGTAAGAAATATATGTAGAGAGCTGATAAATATTAAAATGTAACAAGAACAGGAAGTCTGATGAGAAAAGGGAATACATTAGAATTTAAGGAAAAAAACAGATATCTTCCGAAATGAGAAAAATATGCAGAACAAAATCAAAGAAAGGAATGTCAATACTGAAGCTATAAATATTACTAAAGTTTGGTGAATAAATGATGAGATACGAAGGGAAAATATGGCCAAACGAAGCCCTCACCAGAAAGGGGAAATATCTTTTGAAATATCAGAAAATCAGAGAAGAAATTGAAATTCAAATCTAGAATGATAAACGCAGGTAATAAATCAAACGTGATTATTTGATAAGAAAGGGAGGGGGACTCATGAAAGAAGACTACATCAAAGGAAAAAAGAAATATCTATAAAAAAAGGAAGCAGGAAACAATACACATATAAAAATAATTGAATTATTGTTGTACGATAAGAGGGGGAATGAATACTTAGAAAAAAGGAAAATGAAAGAAAAGTAAAAGAGTAAGTTTCCTTTGCCTTGTAAGGTTACGTGAGGCTCTTGGCTTCGGTAACACTTGCGGCGTTTCAGGTTCAGTAGCTATAAATGAAACATAATCATCATCTGTCATTGTCATCACTGATTGCATTTTATAAGCCCTCAACCATGGATTGCATTTTTCTTGCGGATATTACCTGAAGAATCCCATATATATATACAGTATGTATATATATATATATATATATATATATATATATATATATATATATATATATATATATATATATATATATATATAGATACTACACACCCATATATTAAATATATATATATATATATATATATATATATATATATATATATATATATATATATATATATATATATATATATATATATATGTGTGTGTGTGTGTGTGTGTGTGTGTGTGTGTTGTTTGGGTGTGTCATTTTAAGACAAAACTGTAATTTCCTAGAGTTCTTCTTATCTTTTTGCCAAGGTTGTTCCATATATTCAAGGGCGATAGCTGTTACTCCCATCAAGTGTTAGCTTCCTTCGTGGATATAATAATTATAAACTGGAAATATATTCCAACACATACCCGGGTGCAGTCAAGAGATTCATGAATAAAAACAGCCATCCGAAAAACAGAAATTAGCAAGTTTAATTGCATAGCTCAAGACGATCCTCCATAAAGCTTCAGAAGACTGAATCCTACGACTCCGGGGAGAGTGTCTAAGGGCTTCAGCGCCATTTCTCTTGCTGCAAGGGAGAACGCACTCCAGAGACACCGGGACATTCATAGTAGTGTGCTGCAATGTGATGCCCACAGCTTCAACAGCCACAGGTCTGGTGAAATTTAGATTTGATTTTTTGTTGTGCACATCCACAAAATGCTGGTGCGTTGCCCTGTCGCTTATTGAAGGCACTGCCGTAGGGTGGTCAAAGTGTGTGCAAGTACTTTACAACGAGAGGCTTGCACGAGTCCTCCAGATATCGGGGATTTTAAACCGTGCCGGTATTTTATTCCTTGAACCCCCTGGGGAAAGTGCAGATCTTCCTACAAGGACAGCTACTAGAGTGCGTGCAGCGACAATGAACACCCAAATAGTGATAGACAAGATTATATTACACTAAGTAGGATAAATACTAATATCACTCTAAATACTAGTTTTTTCAGTGCAAAGTTTTATTTTATTTCCGTTTGTGTGTATTTCATTTCAGTGCAAAGTTTTATTTTATTTCCGTTTGTGTGTATTTCATTTATCCAGTAATTTTTATATGAATTCGATTAGATAATATCCATGTATATCTTTTTACCTTCAGATTGTGCTGTATTTGAATTTAAGGCTCTGCTGATGGAAAAATATTATCTGAAAGCATACTATATATATATATGTGTGTGTGTGTATGTGTGTGTGTTGTGTGTGTGTGTGTGTGTGTGTATGAATGCATAAATGATGATGGTGCAGTCTCACGTGGGAGAATTTTTATTTTCGTTTGAATGTTGGTCTGGTTCACTATTCACAGTGTGCAGAATGTCTAGAGCATTAATTCTTAACCTTTTCCACACCTGGGCTGTTCGCAAGCGCTCAAGGCTGCACCTCCCTCTGACTCTTGTGTCATTTGAAGTCAGTTAATTTAATGATCAATTTGATATGCATGCCATGGGCTCCATGTTTACCAAAACGCAATAAAACTGATTTACTAATCTGTCTCTCTCTTTCTTGGGAAAATGTATCTCGGATGTCTTCAAAAATGGAGCTTTGTTCTCTTAGATTCAAGGATACAATTGATCCGGCACAGATATCAGGAGCATCACAGGCCATGTATATTTTTTGTCCATCCTTCTCTTCCTTTCAGGAAACTGAATATTTGTAGAGCTGTTTAACACTCATGGATAACCAGAGAAGGGCGTAAGGAGAATAGGGCTCTCAGTGGTTGGATTTCAAATTTTAAATAAGCAGTTATACCGTAGCTTCATATGTTTCATTGATCAGGTGGCCGTGTACAAATCCTAAGACAGCCTATAGGTTATATAATAGGTGGGGCTTCATCTTACTTTGATGTTGTGACCTCAGAGCACCAGTGGTGGAAATCATAGAGAAATCGGGACTGACCGTTGACGATTCACAGGTGGCACCTGTTGTCAATCCAGCACTCTCTCCAGTCTTACTGTCTCCTCCTCATGGATTCAGGAGGCAAGCTTCACTCTCCCATCTCGCAGAGTTACCTAAGAACCGGCAAAGAAATCAGTGGCACCTCGATTTGAAGGGATTATAAAATGCCAAACGGAGAAGAGAACTTGTCGAGGGTAAAGCAAGCATAATACAAGCTTTAATATGATCAGCAAGGGTACTTCTCTCCCTGTTTATCACACACACGTGGCCCATATTTGGTCGTTGCTACAACCCGTTGTATCCCCTTATAATAAGTGATATAAATTTTGGAATAAAAAAGTCAGGGACATTGTAATATATATATATATATATATATATATATATATATATATATATATATATATATATATATATAATATATATATACACACACATATATATAATATATATATATATATACACACACACAGCACACACACACACATATATATATACTGTATATATATAAAGTTTGTGTGTACGTGACTCATAAGACTCAAGGACTACCAGAGTTGATGGGCGACCCCAGGTTTAATGAAGTCTTATGTTTCTGTCCTAATCACTGATATTGATGAAAGTTGTGTTTAACATATTCTGCGCCCTTGAGACTACTTCACAACTGTAGAAACAAAATCAGCCAAGAGAGACGTTCCCAGGTCAAATATTGTAAAATCTACAGCCATATGTGCCCAATTTCTAGTATCCTGTATATAAATTCAATTCTTTTAAATTCCACACATTCCATTCGAGGTTTCCCGGCCATTTTTCATCCCTCCCGTCCTTCCGTCTCCTTCCTTCTACCTAAAAGTCTCTTACTATATTATGATCCTTCGTCCAAGCGACTTTTTTGACCACATATTCATACTCATTCAGATGGCAAATTCATCAATTTTGTGCAGGCTTTTACCGCGCTCTATCTAATTTTCATTCGCTTCCTCTCTTTTCCTTCCATCCTTACTGAGGAGAAATGATTTAAATTATAGCAAATGCCACAACAGTAGATTCTTATACATGGCCAGGCGTGATTTACTGACCTTTCGTCATATAACCATTTTAAATCGCATTCTCGTGATATGTTCGTGATTATTACCATCAAAAATATGCGTTTTTGTAATATTCACACATTTTCATTTATTTTTCAAGCCCAGAAAAATATTTCTCTTATATACTTTTTCCCCTCATTTGTTTAATATGTACGAACCCCCAAGCCCATAGATATTTTTGTTTTTCGTTATTATCTATTTCTTTTACGTTTTCTATTTTCTTACATTCAAACTTAAATTGATAACAAAATAGAGCCAGGGGTCCAGCTGAGGCATACAAGTATTATTCTCAAAGGAAAAAATTAAGTTAAATACTTTGGAAGAAGTCACATCAGACCATACCTATAAACTCTTGTTCGACAGCTTACTTAATTACTGTTTTTTTTTCTCTCTCTCTCTCTCTCTCTCTCTCTCTCTCTCTCTCTCTCTCTCTCTCTATGCGCCTTGTACTCTTCCCGTAACAGAATTCAGAATAGCATCCTTGGTTAGTTAGTTAATATAGAAACTGACTTGGTGCTTTGGCAAACTTAGTATGAAAACATGTATTGTACGCCTTACTTTCTTTGAAGAAACGAAATATTAACTTTTAGCTGTGTCTAATTAGATACAACTTTTAGTTGTATCTCATTATGGTACTATATGCAGGTTTAGAAAACATGAATTATTAGCAATGTACCTTCAGAAGTTAAAATGTACTTTGTTGACGCAAAAAAAATCTCCTTGAATCATAACATATTTATAGTTGTTAAAATACAATATAAATTATATAAATAATGAACTGATAGATTGAATTATATGCTTATCTAGACACAAGCACTTCAGACCAAATTCCTGAAAGCATAGATCGTTACTAACTAGAAACTTTCTCTTGTTGGTCATGATACAGAATTAGGAGAGCACAGATCAATATAAATGAGGACTTAGCAAGAGCAGTAAGACATGGCCTCAGTAAAATTTAAATTACGACATAACATTACGAAGGAGTAATTTGGATGAAAAATGCTCAACCTTATTATAAGCGGCAAACAAAGAAAATGTATTTATTGGATTATCAGTTATACACAAGTAATGATGCAGACATTGCAAAATAATTAATGAAGTACTTAACTAAGGCTAAAGTTTAATTGAAAAATTCAAATAAACAATCAGTTACCATCCAATTTTTGTGGCTGATTCAATTTTTACACCAGGCAAAACCTCTCACAAGAGAGTGTACATAGAATGAAAAACAGAATACTAAACTTCTCATAAGAGACATAGAATGAAAACAGAATGCTAAACTATACACAATGGAAATTTTGTGCTGTGCAGACGGAACGTAGCAATAAAAGGAAAAATAATAATTCTAGCAGAGGAAATCGATGAGACAAGAAGACGGATCAGGCCGAAATGACGACATTTCATTTATTATTCCCTCAAGGAATTGCGGACACTCCCTCGATTCGGAGCTTGCCAAGAGTCCCACAAAAAGACATCATCACATCAGCTCTCTTCAACGACCTATAAAGCGACACCCGTATTGATCGCTAAGTATTTTTTGAAGGTTCTAATCTACGGGCACCACGCGCTGCTCTGCCCTCAGATGTCCTATGCTAGCCTTCCTTTCGGCACCCTGTGTCTAAATCTCCTAGTCGTGGAACACTTTATTATTTCTCCCGCCCCTTTTTTTACTTTTCTTTTATTTTTCCTTTCCCCTCGCACTCATTTTGCCTCTGTTCGAAGCTCCAAATTCATTTTAAAGATTTTTATTCCTCTTCTTTTCCGTCATCCTTTTTTGCTTCTGTCCAAAGCTCCAAATCCAGGAAATGTATTTTTACTCCTTTTTCCTTGTTACCACTTTTTGCCTCCTGTATCCAAAACTCCGAGTTCAGGATAAGTTTTTTTTTTCTTTTCATACTTCTTTTTTCTCTTTCTCCCCTCCGGAGACTGCTAAGTAACTGCAACTTCCACCATTTTTGTTCGATCGAGCAGTTAACTGGTTTACCACTCGGATAATTGATCGAATTTCGTTGTCAGCAGTTTTTGTTTCAGTTTTCGGTGGCAAACAAGATGTCAGAAATCAAGTTTACCGGCTCCCTCTCGCTTTCTCCAATAAAGAATGACAAGATTAAGGAAAATAAAGAAGTAAATCCTACTTCCAAGCATGGAAAAATAGACGATTATTTTCCATTCCGCGGAGTAGATTCTGGTGAGGAAGAGGAATTTTTTACCATACTGTATAGTATATAAAGACGGTAAAGTTAATATTAGGATTTTTAGGACATGTTTTATAAAAATGCTTTTAAAACAGTCGAAAATTTCTCAAAACATCTCTAACGCCTTCATAGAAAATGTTCCTTGGCAATTCTGCATGATAATCACTGCTGGCTTTTCTCGCCTTGCAAGGATACAAAAAATTGTAAAAAGTAAAAGTGGGCGCTTTGCCAGTACTATAAAAAGTAAAAAAAAATGTAATTAGGATTTTCTACCGTGGTTATAAAAGAGCAGGTAAGCCAACTTTAGTGGGCACATTAGCGAAAGCAGCTCTTAAAGGAAGACAGGATTTTAAAGGCACTGCATTATAAAACTTTTTCCCTGATCAAAGTTTCCGAGAAACGGAGAATTTTATGCTGATATGATGACTTTGTGGAGACAGCCGGCGCGAAGGAATCTGAGCAGAGCGTCTTGGAGTTTTGTTTGCTTGAAATACTTTCACGGACATTTAGAGAGACGTAAAACTTATCGGGAACCATGAAAGTTGTCATACTACGATGGGCATGGCTTCCCCAATCAAGCACCTGTCACTGTCAGGCTGTTGACTTTTTCAGGCGTAAAACTGTAAATAAGATTTCTGTGAGTCTTGGCTTTTTGCGCGAGTAGAATCGTCGAGGGAAATTGTCCGTGAACCCGATATAAGCTGAATAAAGTACTTACTAGTTTAATTAATATCTATTTTGATGTCCATACATTCACTACATTTATATTGTTAACGCTTGCATTATTCTTATTCTCAATCTTCTCCCTAACCAAACTTTGGCCATGAATAACTTACGAAAAAGTTTGAAGGTAGAACAACGAATTTGAAAAAGCGTGGTGTCAAAAGGAGAAACAAAAAAACAAAAAGGCCCAAGTGCCACCTACGGCTTTACAGAGAACCTGCCATCCACAAGACCACCTCCCCGCCCCTAGATACTGGCGACTGTAATAAAAAGAAATTGGTTTACATTCCGGCACAGGCAAAGCCACTGAATCGATTGCTTTCCAATTCTTTTGCATTTATACCTCGTAGAAGCCTTTGTGAATCTGGATCAACAGCTATTATTATTATTATTATTATTATTATTATTATTATTATTATTATTATTATTACCTACTTACAAATTTGGCTACATTTTACTTATTATTCTCATCACACGAATAAGTAAGAAATGCTTTCTGCCTAAATCTGGTTGTAACTTTCTGTAAGGTACAACTGCATTGTTGGAGACAATGATGAAGGTGATGTATGGTAAGCTCGAACTTACATATCTGTCACATCAAATTATTATTATTATTATTATTATTATTATTATTATTATTATTATTATTATTATTATTATTATTATTATTATTATTATTATTATATTAAAAACATCTGGCCCATTATATTCATTCACCTATCAAGTTAATGATTTATCTTTTTACTCATTTATTTATTTATTTATACAGTATATCTATATATTTGAGAAATAACTGCGCGTAGAAAGACGGTTGCTGGGAGTCATCATCTTGATTTTACTGTTTTGATGCTTATCATAAATAAAAACATTTGTAGAATTCATGTACTCATATTAACATAAGCAGTCTAACAAAATATTTTTTTGATAATGCCGAGAAAATTAAACAGGGATAAAAAAATACAAACAAGTAATTAGGAACTGAATATTTATAATTTGAAATACTTCTGAAATAAATTAACAAAATCATATAATAATTTAAAAAATTAATTAAAGAAACATAATCAACAGTAACTAACAATTAAATGACAGTTATAAGAGAGAAAATGAACAGCAAAATAGAGTGTCGAGGTCAGTAGTAAAAAAAGAAAAAGTGGATATTTTGACAATTGCCAATTATGACGTCTTTATAACGTACAATTAAGGGATAATCGCACAGTCAAGGCTGACAATAATTGCAGGCGAAGGTAACTCCGACACAGCATGAAACAGGAAAAGTGAATCTGCCGTCGTGCAAATAAGCGCACGAGCCCAAATAAGGTCAATACGCCGTTCTGGGTCTGCCGGTGATATTCTGGGAGGACAAGTTGGCGTTGACGTTTTTGAAGAGATTTGCTGGCGTGATGTTGCAGTCGGCGATGACATGTTTATGACGGCGAGGATGTCACACGCGTTTTACCTAAACGGCCGGGTAACGTGGGGGTCCCATACCGCAAATGGTTCGACTATCGGCAAGTTTGAGACCCAGTGTGTTTTTGCATCGAACGGTTGAACAAATAGATAAATGAATAAAACACATTCTAACTTCTCAGGCGAAAGTAACATCTGCCGCTTGAACGAACAGATATATAAATAAAAGGGCGTTCTATCCTTCTTATGCGGAAGTAACATTTTCCGGTTGAACAAACGGACATATGAATAAAAGCACATTCTAACCTTCTCAAGCGAGAATAACATTCGCTGTCTTAATGTTATTCTAGATTATAGGAAATTGTGAGTGTCAGTACGTATGAATATAGGATCATTATTTTAGTTTTTTTATGAAGGTTCCTACCCAAATTATTTCCACTAAATATTTCGTTAAGTGAAGAAAGTTTCAACTTGAATTATCAAAAAGAAGGAGACATAATCTTATTGACATCGAGAAATAGTTCAGATTCTCAGGTTACAATTATTCAGCACTTAAGACTTAGAGAGGTTGGACAGCAAGACAAAAGAAAGGAAGCGGGAATGAGGGTCGATAGAGTAAAACGCTGAAAGTAGGTGAAAGTGGGGCCCATGGGCGTTGCTGAGGTACACTGACAGCATTAACCATGTACGCTGAGCTTTCCAAAAGCAAATATCTCAATGACCACTATTACGTCTGCAGATTATTTGTGTGACTAAAGTTATGACTCGTAAACAGTATGATAAACGAGACCGTTACATTTCCTCTGATCTTTCCAAGAAGAAACTAGCAAATTTGCTAGGTCAGAACTCACAAGGATACTAATTTCCTGTCACTGATTCACTTCTCAAAACATTAGCAATATCTCAGGGCAACGATCCCAAATCATTACGTTTTCAGCGATTGTTTATGCTGCATCAATAATATTATTCTACCTAGGAAAATAAAGCGTGCCCGCCCTAACTTACGTCTGAAGATCACACAAATGTGACGTAAACAATCTTCCTAACCAGAGGTTACGGAGCAATCTTCGTCACAAGCCATCATTTACCATAACAGGCATCCAGAGATCGATTCCTCAATAATCCTCAGAGGCCACGAGGGTGTAGTCGGGGGAGGTTTGCCTCGTCCGGGACCTCCCGGCGAACAAGAACCCGTGTCACGCGATCTGATTCAGATGTCTAGTTTTGAGCAATTATTGTTTTATTGCCTGTCGTCAGAGGAGGATTCAGCATTTTTTGTTTTTTTATATCTATTCTTTTTATTCTTGATGTCTTTATTTGATCATTCATCTGTATTTGTGTTATGGACTTCTCCTCCATAAAAGGAAGCCACGATAGGTCTATGTTGTCTGTCTACATTTTATTAAGCTGAGACGGAAAGTCAACAGAAATTTCATTCCCCTTGCAGGAAGTTGCATCTCTGCACATCAATAGGACTGGTATGGTGTTACGTGTAACATGAATTTATATTTACTCAAAACTTGACCTGGACGCATGACCTCACGGTAACCCTGTGTGCTCTGATAAATTTTATATGTAATTAGACGCCGGTCGGGCAGATCCCGTTAGTTCTGCGTCAAAACCAGTAGCTTATATAAACATTGGGTTTCCACAGTGACCCTGACTTGGTAGACTTATTCATTGGTATTCACCATGAAGATTTACCTACAGTGAAAGCATACCACAAGCGTCTGGCCAACTTTGAAGTATTTAAAACCACCGTAAAAGTCTGCCTTTCAAAAAGTTATATAAGGTTTCCACGACAACAAGTTGCAAACTCTAAGCCAATTTACCCCAAAAGTTATATTAATCTCGAGTGGGTTACGCAGTGAATATAGGTACCAAATTCGACGAAGATCCGTTCACCTGTTCTTGAGGTATCTTACTGACGCACATACGTAGAGTCTCGGACAAGAGTAAATATGGAATCTCCTTCAGACATCGTTCACTTCGGTAATGAATAGAAAGTTTAAACAAGGACCTAAAAGACGGATTAAGGTGGCTTGGTCAAATCTTGTCAAGTCTCATTTTCATTGTTTCAATATTCGTCCAATTTCGAACGGTATATAATGTTTGATTTACCCTACAATCGTCCGACGAACTTTAGTTTGCTTTACATGTTTAGAGGAACTTCCAATAACAAAAATGTTGAAAGTGTTTTAACAAAAAGCGCTTTAAATTGCGCACTCTTTCCATCTTCCATGTTATTCAGGTCAGGAAATTGTCTTTATTTTTTCGGAGCAGATCTATCGTTGAGAAAAATATCTGAAAAACCTATGCAAGATCTTGGATTGAAAACCACAGAGCTAAGGGAACTGAGTAAAAAAAAAAAATGAATATATTAATCAAATAAACCAGTGTGCCTCGTACTGTTTGCAACGCTGGTGTTCACTGTTAGTCACTAAAATTATTATTATTATTATTATTATTATTATTATTATTATTATTATTATTATTATTATTATTATTATTATTCGGGAGTTAAGCCCCAATCTCATTTGCCACTTTTCCTTCACTGCATCCGTCACGAATCTTTCAAGGCACTTGGCTGGACGACCGAAAATAGCCTTTGCAATAAAAAATAAAACGATGAAATTATCTTGGGGGGCCATGATTCAGTACTAATCAAAGGAACTTTTTTGGGACACTCCATTGCAGCGGAAGATCAATTAATTATATTACACTGTTTCTCGAAACATAAGGATTTGCTTCTTTGTACTGGTGATGTTTCTTTCGATTCTTGTTGCTGTGTTCGTTGTCAAAGTTGTTTGTGATAACTTTCTGAAGTGCCTTCAAAATGTCAGGAAACTTTCTTAACGATTCTCTTTCAATGTCAAATCTCTTTCCGAAAGATCGTTGACCCGTTGACAGGACTTCAACGTTTTCTTTTTTTTTCTGGTGTTATTCGATCCTGCATTAGCATATTAAGCTAAAAGTTAACCTCGAACACACACACACATGTGTATGCATGTGAATACGTGTTTTTATATATTTATATACATATATATATATATATATATATATATATATATATATAAAATATATATATATATATAAACAGACTTAATAATATAAAAAACAAGCTTATAAAAAATAGCCCCCGAAAAGATAGCAATACTGTATACAAAGTTCTTGTATGGATTGTGATTTATTTTACTTAGGTCAGAGAAGTAAAGAATTAAATATCAGATTAAAATAACAAAAATATTCAGTAAGAACAGGTCAGACTAATAACGCTCTATTTTTGCATCTAAGTGAAAAGTCCACAGAATAAACTGGATGCAAAGTAATGTAATATTACGAAGTAATGAAACTGTTTCCAGGAACTTGTTGGAATCCGTTTTGATTCTGTTGACCTAGGAGAAGAACCAAAATTTAAGCCAAGGATTGTTTTCTTTTGGCCCTGTAATAAAGCATATGTTCCAGAAGGATTTGAAAGACAATAAAGAGGATTACCAATAGGTATATTTTAATGTTAATCCGTTGACCGTTCTGTGACCTCCCAACTTTTTGTATTCCCTTAGGACTTATACCCAACATATGCAGGGTGTATCGAAATTATAGCCCCACCCCCTCTACAGCATAAACTAAAACTGATATGGACAAAAACAAAAGTAATTCAGAACAGGTATTTATTTAAGTTTCTCTCTGAGTATTTAATATTTTGTGTGGCCTCCATCTGCCTGTACCACAGCCTGCATTCTTGAGGGGTATGATTTCAGCAAGTCGCAAAAATGCTGAGACTCAAACTCCATTTCCCTAAGCACTTTGGTCACCTCTCTTCGCGGGTCGTCGAGGCTTGGTATACCATCACAGTTCACTGTGCGCGTGTTCCTTTAAGATACTACCAATGTTTTCACACACATTAAGGTCAGGGGAGCTACCTGGAAATTCGCTTGACGAGAAGAAATCGATACCACTGTTTCGAAGCAGCTCCTGTGTCTGAAGAGCCTTGAAACATGGTGCCTTATCATGCAAAAATGTGACTTCCTCAACAGATAACACATTTTCAGGATCTTTGAGGAAAGGAAATACTCCATCAGTAAGCACAGTTTCTCTGAAGTATTTGCCATTCCATGACTGTCCTTTTTCTTTGATGATCCACATTAACCGTTTGGCTGTGAAACAGAGAAAAATGCCCAAACATTCAGGAAATTTCACAACTTGGCGATAGCACACGTCATCGCTGATATCATCCAACTTTGCAGCCCAAATTATGTCAATTTTATGATTTGGCTTCCTGATTGTGTAAATGAAGAATTCATTTGATGCGGCAACATGGAGAAAGTCAGCTTCATCCCAATCTTTAAGAAATGAACCACAAAACCATGCACGGTCTTCTCTCTGTTGCTGAGTGATGTTGGGCTTGCTGATAACATGAAATGGCTTGATACCAGATTTTTTCAACTCACAATATACAGCACTATAACTTCTCTTCTTCCCCTTTTGTTTCTGGTACAAGCGCCAATTTACGTAAAGACTTTCTTGGTCTACCCACTGCCTCAGCTATGATGTCTTTTGACTCCTGAGAAAGGACTTCAGGCCTTCCAAGATTCTCACTCTTTTCGCAATGACAGTCATACAGATTTTTGTTCCAGTTTCTTTTAACAAAGGATTCATCTCTTTTAATGTATTTAGCTATCCAGGAACGTGAAATGAAGGATGCTCCAGCATCCCTGGCCTCTCTGAAGGTTATAGCCCGGATTCGGTCAATCCATCTGATTTCCCCTGAGTCGTTAGCCATGGCTGTATCTAACTCCATCACTCAGTCTGAAAATACAAGAAATGTAAAATGAAAAATTGCTTAATAGAAACTTAAAATAATGTACTTGGAGATAGGCTTAGCAGAAAACTTCATAACTTTCCATTTGTTCTGTGGAGGGGGGGGCTCTAATTTCGAAACACCCGGTATATATATATGCCCTTGTCTCTGTATATCTTCAGTTTCTGTGACCATGTCTTGGTAATAAGACGAAAGTACTTAGCATCTCAATTGTTTCACTTTTCCTTCGTGTCTGTAACTTTGTTCATACATATATATACATGACTATTTATCACATCACCGTGATTCATATACAATCAAAAGCTACAAACGTCCTTTAATATCCAATTCACCTTTTTAGTTGATAATAAGTCCACCGTCCCGTGGGATCTTATTATCAACTAAAATTGTTCATATATAAAATATATTACATAGAGTGAATTGATATTAAAGGACGTTTAGTAGCTTTCATTATATATATATACATACATACATACATATATATATATACATACATATATATATATATACATACATATATATGTATGTATGTATGTATATATATATATATATATATATATATATATATATATATATATATATATATATATATATATGCTTATATGTCACTAAATAGCGTGTGACAATATATTCAGCTAAAGCCACGGGAAAAATAAAAGAAAGGCGTACCAAGCGCTTTCGTGTTATTTCAACACATTTTCGAGGTACGAATGTGGTGGAATAACACGAAAGCCCTAGGTACTCCTTTCTTGTGTATACATATCCGTCAGACAAATAAGTCATACTATTACATCGTTTTGCAAGTATATTTTACAGATATTTTATTATATCACAAAATACTTTTAGTGTCAGCTATAGTAACATTCCGATGCAATACATGAAAAATTATTTGCTGTCATAAAATGATCTTTTGTTGAAGCACTGTACAAAGCTAATAATAATAATAATAATAATAATAATAATAATAATAAAAATCATAATAATAATAATTGTTAAAGGGTACTGGATGATCAGGGAACTTCGCGAAAACCCTCTTGCCATCTCTTCACACAGTCATCAATCTCCCTTGTGGCAATGAGCACCTCGCGAATTCCCTTTTCTTTCCCTCCTTGCTTCCCGTATGTAAGGTTCCATTTTTCTGTTTGGTGACTTTTTCTTCCTTTGTTGCATTTTCTAGCAATGCTTATTGTAATAATAATAATAATAATAATAATAATAATAATAATAATAATAATAATAATAATAATAATAATAATAATAAACACATTGATAATTATAAAACTTATAATACTTTCATGCTAAAGGTAATATAATAACAATAATAATAATAATATTAATAAAAATAATAATAATAATAATAATAATAATAATAATAATAATAAACACATTGATAATTATAAAACTTATAATACTTTCCTGCTAAAGGTAATATAATAATAATAATAATAATAATAATAATAATAATAATAATAATAATAATAATAATAATAATAATAATAATAATAATAATAATAATAATAAACACATTGATAATTATAAAACTTAAAATACTTTCCTGCTAAAGGTATTCGAACTTGGTTTCAGTTTCTCTGTATAAAAATTCTCTAATAACCTCAGCTCACTGTCAAATCGAGCTTTATATAAAATTCTAAAATCAGAAAGGTTGAAAACTCATTCTGAGCAACCTATAAAAGGTCACTAACTCGTAAAGCAAACGTTCACAAAATCGCAGGCCATGGATGTTCGAAAAAGGAGAAAAATGAGATTATGAAAAAATATATAAATATGGACTGAAATTCAGCACTGTTCGAAAAGGTAAATCATGTATTTGTTGTCATTTTTGTATTTATTTCTTTATCGGTTACGAATATTTAGTTTTATTTCATCCTCAATTTTTTTTTATCTAAACTTAGGGTTATTCTGTTCGGTGAAGTAATAATAATGATGAGTAAAGAAGGTGACAATATCATATAGATTTATTTATCTTAATGGCTTTTAGAGGCTTCCCTGTACTTCAGCCACGATGTAAAATGTGAAAGATCCTGAAGACTAGTTGCGACTACACACACACACACACACACATATATATATATATATATATATATATATATATATATATATATATATATATATATATATATATATATATAATCATGAAGCTACAAATGTTGTTTAATATCAAATTCACGCTATTTCGGGAATATCACCGATGGGGAATTATCACTGAAGGGGAATTTCTAAGTGATAAATGGATCGGTACTGCCGGTTCCCGATCCCTCGACACAGTTACTTTCCAACGACTCCAGTCGACGATCTACCCACTGAGCCACCAAGAGAGGTATAAGTTAATGCCGAATCTGCTGTACTTGTTTGCCCGTCGAGAGCGGGGAAATTATACTTAGCTTCGGCATTGTCCCACCTCCACCATGATAGCTCAGTGGGTAGACCGTCGACTGAAGTCGTTGGAAAGTAACTGTGTCGAGGGATCGAGACTCGGCAGTACCGACCCATTTATCACTTATAAATTCCCCTTCGGTGGTAATTCCCCATCAGGGATATTCCCGAAGTAGTGTGAATTTGATATTAAACGACGTTTGTAGCTTCATGATTGTATATAAATCACGGTGTGATAAAAATTTCATATATATATATATATATATATATATATATATATATATATATATATATATGTATATAAATTATATATACACACACTTTGATACTGAGATCAAAACTATTTATGATATTGCTTTGAAGCTTAAATACCCAAGGACCTTTGTAGATGTAGCATGGAAAAGAGCCAGGAAAACATTTTAATTAACTAATAACAAACTTGAGTTCAGCAAGCATAATATTTTCAAATTACCGTATGATGAAAGGTTTTTACAAATTCCTAGAATTTTAAAGCTTTTCAACATAAATGTTGTTTTCAGTAATTTTAATGTTAAGAGTTTAGTGATAAAAAATTCTCCTAAAGATGTTTCTGGCTGCATCTATGGAATTCCTTGTAAAAAATGTGATAAAATATATTATGGACAAACGGGAAAATCACTTTCACAACGAATCAAACAGCACCAATATTCTGTGAGAACTGGCCAAATATCGAATGCATTATTCGTACATTTGACAGATTTAGATCATCCTATTAACTGGAGTAAAGCAAGACCTTTAGTCCCGTGCAATGACACAGTTAAAAGGAATATCATCGAATCTTGTTTCAGTAAGTCAAATAATGAAAGTTCTAAATTTAAGTCTTGGTTTGTTTAAACTTGATGCCTTCATAATTAAAAAATTTGTTGATAAATATATGCAAAATTAATATTCATTTTATACTGTACATGTTTCTGCAATGTGAATGGGTAAGATTCCGTTTGCCTTATGGTCAAGTATATATTTGGATTAGTTTGTGACCGCGTGATCCCGGATTTGCCGTGGATTAATCTTTTGTTTTTTACCCCCTGGCAATTAACAATCAGGAATTCAAGGTTATACATGTTTTTGGATTTTGTAAGCTTAAACTTTAGTATTTTTTGTTGTTTGGTCTTGGGTTCAGTTTGTGACAGCTCGACCCCGGATTATCCTGGATCATCTTTCTGTTTATTACACTGAAGTCACGTGCATCTACTGTGATTTTTTAATATATATTTTATATATATATATATATATATATATATATATATATATATATATATATATATATATATATTACATGTATGTACGGTAGAATTTCCCAGAATTTCAAGTAATATCTTCTAGATTAAAAGATAACAATAACCATGAACATCACCATCATCATTATCATTACACCATTCATTTAAACCAGTTCTAAATTGACTCCCGATTCCAGCATATGCGGATGAAAAATCTGCTAGAGTTCCGCTTTATGGCTGACTGATGTAACGTCAAGACACTCAGTCAGGGAGATGTTTCACCCTCCTCTAAATTCCCTACACCAGATCAGAACTGCATCCCAGGCAGAGTCAAAACGCAGGGCTTTGTGACCTCGGCGCATCTTCTGTCATTGGACCCTCTGCACTTGGTAGCGTCAGGGCATCTTTAATTTCTCTTTCGCTGTGAACTCTTTCCAAAAGAAATGCATTCAGATTCTTCTAGTGCATTGCCGCCCCAACCCCTCCCTCATCCCCTCCTCTCGGCCCAACTCCATGTGCTCGCTAAGAAATTGTTTTTATTGTTTTTCAAAGTGTTTTTGTTAGAGGTGTTTTCGTCTACTGTGACATTCATAATCATTCTCTTTCTTTATCGTTGAATATGATTTAAGAGTTTATTGACATATTTTATCCCCAAGAAAAATGGGTTTCGTATATTAAGATGCAAAACATTCCAAAAAGTATTATTTTTAGCTTTGAATTTTACTTTACCAAAATATTTAATCTTCCCATTGAGGCACATTCGAAAGCAAAGGAAAAAAAACTATTTTGAAGGAAGGTTCTGATAAGTTAAACATGTAGCCTATGTAGAATGAATGTAGAATTCCATGCCATCCAAAGATGACAACTATTTGTATGCAATGTTTAGCATTGTATACTACTCGATACCTTATACACGTCACAAGCGTCTAGAAACTATGACTAATACCAAAGTTCCCCCTAACAGCCGGGCTTTTCAATAAAATATCAACGACAGTATCAGAAGTAATGCTTCTGAGTAATTATCGATGGTACATTTTACTTTTTGCTAACAAGTCTGAGATCGTGTCATAAATATTAATGATCAGATAACTTGACAAGGCACAATCAGAAACTTCACATGCATGCTTGGGTGCTACCAAGGCTAAATCCGCTATCGTTAGCATTGATATCTGGCAAGTGTAAGCCTAACCTCAGAGAGCGATAGGGTTAAACCAATAGCTTCAGCAGTACCGTTTCCTTGATAAGAGCGTCCAAAAATACCAGCCATCACGCAATGTAGGCAAGTGTGGACACCCAGTTACTCAAGCTGACGAGAGAGAATCATCAACGGGTACTCGCAAATGGCCACTTATTCCCGGTCCTTATTATCTGAAAAGCTCTTCACGTTCGATAAGCTTCCACGCGACAAACGTTAACGACGCTCATAGTGATAACGCCTGATACCGCCACCTCGACCAAGGTTAATTAGGAGGGCAATTGACCAAAGTTCCTCGCCGGGACGATATGGCTACAGCATATTCATGATTACGATGATAGAACACGCACCCCTTCTTCTCTCTCTCTCTCTCTCTCTCTCTCTCTCTCTCTCTCTCTCTCTCTCTCGTCAAGTGCTAGTGTGTGTGTGTCCAGTCATCCAGTTATGTTACGTTCTTGAAATCGTCAGGAAAAAGATTGCTGATTTCTTAGCGTTATGAGACCAATGATTGAATGACATTTAATTTTTTGTATCAGTTTTCTATAAGAAATAAAATTAATCTCCCTTAGAATATTATTCCTCGGGAATACTCTGCTCACAAATATGTAAGTTCTGAGTGTTGACTAACCTTTAGTTACTTACCGTCAATTTTTCCGTTTTCCAAAAAAATAAAAAAGAAAACTGCACCAGCATTGAGGAACTTATTTCGCCTCTCTTAGGTCACACACTTTTTTAGGAATACGAGAATAAAGGAGGGTGAGGCGTGATTAAAGCTGAATGCACTTTCACCTCTGGATAATAAGTCACTCCCACTCTTAAGCCGCGACATTTTCTGAGTGCTTCTGATTTCCGCGGATCTTTTCATCCCCTCGCTTTTGAAAGGCATTTTTGTCTGTCGCTGTTTTCTTAAGGACTTATGCCCTATTGATTTCATATCTTCTTCCTTTTTCACTTCATATCTAAGCTGGATAATAGCAAGACCTTAAAGGTCTTATACATACATACACACACACACATATATATATATATGTATATATACATACATATATGCATATATATTTTATATATATATATATATATATATATATAATATATATATATATATATATATATATATATATACAGGCTATATATTCCGAAAGGTGAAAGGCACAATATGTTTTGGGAGTGCTCGGCACCATACTGATAAGTCAGGTGTAAGTGTATGAAGCGGCTAATCTTGCAAAATATTTTTGAACTGGTGGTTCATCCAAGATTCAGAATTAAAACTATAAAGTAAGCACCGCCAGTTATATTTTTCATCTGGAGCCATCCCCTGTCAGGATATACGGCGGAAAACAAACCTTTTAACAGAGGGAAGATTACAGGAATCATGGGAATTATGAGCCTGGAAACAGTGCGGCCTGTTAACAGTTTTACCATGAAAGACAATTTCAATTTTCGTTTGGAGGGGAAATATCACCGTATACGGGATCCAAGTATCTCATAAGGTTTTCCATTCATCATTCTGTTCCCCCTCCGTGTTTTAAGTATTAATTTCTTGCATTATTTTCCACAAAGCAAGTGGTCACTCATAAGAGGTAACAGGATACACTTCACTTATACAATTTACACAACCATATAATAATAAGAGGCAGAAATATTTTTAATTAATGGTATCGGATGACACAATAAATAAAAGATGCCGGTCTAAGATACCTCAAAGTCTAAAACCGCACTGGAAGTTTACTTATGGACACGAACATGTATAAGATATAATATTGTATAACCTAATATATGATATAATTTAATACAATGTATTATAATATAATTATATCTGCTTAAGGTTAGATTAAATACATGTACATGAATACATATACGGGAGCAAGATATCTTCTTCTCAGCCTGATCACTGGTAGGGTTCGCTGTTTTTAATTAGTTTCCTCCATCTGTTTGTATCTTGAACAGCTCATTCATAAATTTGTTTTAGCAGATGTTTGACGGACGGATGCCCTTCCTGACTCCAACCCACCTTATTTTCCTGGGATTAGGACCTGAACTGTCCTCCTACCCCCAAAACTCAATGACTAGATTAAGTTATATGAAATATGCACACCATATAAGCATTTACAAACATAAATTTAGATATACTTATAATAACACGTATGTATAAACACACGTTCGTGCAACATTTATACATTTATTCATATTCATGATATTTAATAGTAATTGAGAAAAATTAAATAAATGCACATCTATTCTTTTACATGGAGGCAACCGCGCTTGACTTTCACACATACCATTCTGGGTAATACAAAGAAGTCCTTTGTATTATCTTCCATATTCATAAATGTGATTGGTCGAGGTGAAAACGAGGGACGGTGGCTAATTAATCCATCAGTGGTGAACTTATGGCAAAAATTAACGGAGGGGAAAAGAAGGATCCATAGCAGATAATAGGGAGTGTGCATATTTAACCTCCATAATTTCAGGCTCAGGGGGCTTCTGTCTCATTAAGTTACGGAAATTATGGCTGTCTTCATTGTGCTCGAACAGATGTTTATATAGTATATGTGTTGCTTTCTGTTTTATCTTTCACTTTTGCATCCCTCTCTCTCTCTCTCTCTCTCTCTCTCTCTCTCTCTCTCTTCCCATGAACTGCATTACTATTCTAAACGTAAAAATAAAACATGTAAACCATACGCGTTTTAACCCGGTATGTACCCACCTTTGCGGTGTGTTTAGTACAAGTCCGTTGGGGATGACCGTAAAAACATATACAAAAGACTTTTATCAAAAAGATAATGACCCCCAAGAAATATCAATCCTAGACAACAACCTCCAAAAACCCTTGTGGTTACTATCTAGGAAAATTCCGTAAATATTATATGCTGTCCCAACTTGGAGCGTATGAAAATAATTCTGAAAGGTTTGGTTATATTTAGAAATATATATATATATATATATATATATATATATATATATATATATATATATATATATATATATATATATATATATATATATATATATACATATTTTCATAGACATATTTTATCTAACAAGGAGAGGCGCTCTATAGACATAGCAACATAATGGTCACTGCTGACGAGCCCTCTGTGTAGGGCTATGAAGCAACTTATGCTGTGTGATTTTTCTGCAGACGGAGATCTTCACGATTTATCAATTAAATAACGGTCATAACTTTTTATGCCTATTCTGTATCAACTTCAGTCAGGATACCCCTTACAACCCCTCCTAGCTGTGGTAAGAAACGAGATTGAAAGACACCTGCTAACTTCTGTTCGCGGAGGTATCAAGCCAGATCTAGTGAAATGCGGCAATTTGGCACTTCGTCTCGAGGGGATAAAGCGAAATCTAGTGAAATCTGGCAACTCCTCCGAGAAGACTAACAAGTACTGATCATGTTAAGAAAACTTCTTGTCTAAGAGCGAATTACGGACCTTTGTGAGATTATGTCCACTAAAAACTCAGAAAAACTTTTTTTCTTAAGACGGGAGATTACTGGTGGTCCCTTAGCGACGTGTCTGGGTGTTTTGGCTCTACAAAAGACTTTTTTTTTACTTTCAACTTTATTGCCTACTGCGCTTATCCTTCTTTTTTTCTTTTATTCTAAATAACTGTAGTTCTCCGAAGGTTTACCATGTATCTCCAGCTTTAGACTCAACTTTTTTTTGATTTTAGTGATTTGTAGCTCGATCTTCTCTGAAAAATATTTACAAACATTTATACATATGTATGTGTATGTGTATATATATAATAATTTTTTTTTTACAAGGCCACATCAGAGCAGATTTTTTCCACCAAAATTATGACATTTAGGAAATAATTTTCATTATTATATCGCTAAGAGACAAATACCTTTTTGGAACTTGTTAAAGTAATGGTATTATCCTAATCTTTCAAGAGCAACTTTTGTTTTATCTTTTCGGCAAGCATTTAATCTTTGGTTGGTAACATTGCTGTTTGGTCTGTCAATATAGACGTTTGCAGCAGTTAATGTTTTTTTGTATTTTCATTTTTTCCTTTTCTTCATCATGCCTTCTATTTCCACATCCGAGGCTATTAAAAAAAGTAAATTACTTGAAGGAAAGCAAGAATTTATCGGCACCAAAACATGCAAGACAAAAATGTTCGCGTCCGAAAAGCACTTAAACATACTGTAGACCCATAAAGGCTTCAACCGCTCGAGTTGCCGAGAATCATTAGCAGAGATCAGCGTCAAATTAGAAAACAAATTGAAGTGGTAAGCAAACAATTAAAAAACGGAGGAGTAAACAAACTAACTGCAGTAGGAAAGCCAAAACAAACACACTGACAGTGAAATTAGGGAAAGGAATCTGTAAGGGATTTTGACTTTAAGCTCTGTGCTCCGTGTTCTTGCCTCCGACGCAAAAATGGAGGCAGGGCGATGACGTCAGTTCTTCACATTATACTAGTGTGTGTATGTGCGTGTGTGTGTGTGTGTGTGTGTACGAGAGCGAGCGATCTTGCATTTTTCTAAGTATTCTATTTTTTAAGAAAAAAATGCTTAAATTGTACCAACAAACTATCGTTCTAATTACTCGTGTGCTTTTGTGTATTCTTAGCTTATTGCAATAATAGAAAATAGCAGACCTATTATTTATCAACTTGAGCGATACTCCAGCCGCAAGCTAAAACGGAACTTCCATTGCTGTTGGAATCAACATCAAATTCTGAGCATCAAATAGATAGGTTGAGTTGCAGCATCTGCAGTGTCCATTCATTTGAAGAATAATAGTATACTAAAGTTTCTGGAAATAGTCTTATTTATCTGTATCTTTCAAGACCAAATAGGTTCTATTTTCACCTACAGCTAGATACGAAAGGCAATATATGTTCATTATAAAAACTGAGATTTGCGCTGATGGATCGGCGAGCGGGAATCAGGATTAGTGGGAACTAGACACTTGACTGAAGTATCGATGGTTGGTTTGAAGGATGGCACATGAAGGTGGGGTGTTGATCGATCAGCCGGTTTGGAAAGGGGTGTGGGCGCGTGTGGTACTCCTTTGTCTTGGGCATCTTCAATGGGCGCCCAATAGCTACGAAGATATTCTGAAGTACCACCTATAAAATAGATTGTTCCCTATATTGTGAATTTATTGAGGTCACTGATTCAATTAATTCCTTTGACGCAGTCCCTCTTATGACCTTGACAAAGAATAAAGGAGTTCAAATCAGAAAGCAATGCCCAAAGCAAACAAACTTAGGGTTATCTAGCACTAAAAACTACAAATAAAAGTGAAGTTTAGCTTCTTGGTTCTCTAACTTTGACATTACCTTGGGACGTAATAATCCAGCATTTTTGCGCCTGCTGCTAGTAGTTCCCCGAGAGACAGGACAATTACTGAGGTAGTGCCTCCTAGTAGCACCACCATCTAGAAGATAACTAGTTAACATCCTCGTTAGTCTCGTCCTGGTCATGATGTGCACCGCATTCCTCACTTTGGCAGAAATGTTCATATATTTGGGTGGATCTCTGGAGCTCGACTGGCCAAGGGCCGATATAATGCTTGCGTAATGAATGGGAGTTTTTCTTTGATCGTGATAAACGACGGCAATTATCTCCGTCGCGCCATGGGCCGAATGGACGTTAGCAGCTACAATATCTTTCATGGTTCCCACATCTTTGTGAGTCGTTGTCAGGTGGTTGTGGCAGCACAGGATTAATTTGCCGTCGTTGCTGCCATCATTTGAGTCACACCAACCGTTTGTTATCCTTCCTGTGGCTCTCTCAGCGAAGATATTAGCAAAGTCATTGTCTACAAGTTGCGGGGAAGATATCTCAAGCTACTCTTTGGTAGCGGCCCAACTCAGGGTTGGCCTAGCAGCAACTTATTTTTACATGCCATAAGGATTTGTGCCCTTGAGTAGAGATACGGAATCCGAAATAATTCGTGAAAATCTGTCTTCCCTTCAATGCCCTGACCACTCCATTGAAAGGCGGTTTACAAAATAGATCGTAATTACTTTCTTAAACCTCGTGAAAGAAAAAAAAAAAAGAAAATACTACAATAACATTGTGCATACACATATTATCTTTTAAATTCTGATATATTTTATCAGAACTGATTGCACCCATTTGTGCCATTATATCATGAACGTTTTAGTACCAATTTTTCTTTGAGCTGATAAATAATCAAATATATATATATATATATATATATATATACACACAATATATATGTGTGTGTGGATATTTAATATATATATACATATATATATTAGAAAAGGGAACATATTCATTGGTGTTTGGTCGCCTGTCTTTGTCAACAAGAAATTTCAAATAGTTTATAAGAGGTTTTCATTATTTCTATGAGTTTCTATGAGCGCTAGATGAGTTTAGGTTTAATGGCAACTCCTGGTGTGGATTTAGAAAAGTCATTCTTTTTCATGTCAATTATTCAGACATCAAGAAGTGTGAATCATATGCGCCGGACCGTAGATTTAAAAGGAAAATCTAATCTTATCTTATCCTCTGCCAACAAAGCCTGACGGATGAAATTTATGCTCTCCAGCTTGTGGATTTAAAGCGGAATTTGTTGGGGCAGGGTCCGGATGGCCAAGCTAGGCCTACTGCTCTTTTTCCCACTTACCGCACTTAGGGCAAGGGCCTTAGCTGGCATAAAGCCTGCTCATTTTAAACCAACTAACCCTGTAAGCCGATCGGGAAGACTAGCCGAATTTTGTTTTCAGGAGGGCTGACGTTGTTGAAGCTGTCAAAATTAGTAGTACTTTTATTTTTCTTGATAATGTAATGATTACTGTTGTTGTTGATATGTTTATCATTGCTGTTGCTTAGAGTTGTAATGTTGTCAGTAATGACACAAATAGAAATAGAAGTAGTAACAACAGTAACTGCAGTTTTAGTAACAATATTATTAGTCGTACTAATAACTCTTATTTTACAAAGTTAGCACAATTCCAAGAGAAAATCTGACAAGAAAAGATGACCTCTTAGATGGAAAAAAAAGGAGAGAAATAAATTCGCTGCTTTATACTTGCATTTATAATGACGGCCGGCATCCACCTGGTTCTGTGGTCTTGGGAGCCTTTAGGCGTGAAGTTGTTTTCCTTTGTTTTTTATTTATATTTTAAGAGCTCGCTGATCTTGAGCTTTCTTTTTTTATTTTCTTTATAATTATTGTTTTTTCTAGGGAAGCGGCCCGAAGGTGTCGACTGAAAGTGCAGAAGTAACGAGAGACAGACAGACAGACAGGCAGACTAACTGAGAGACAGGCAGACTGCCAGAGAGACAGGCAGACAAACAGCGAGACAGACAGGCAGGCTAACAGACAGTCAGACAGACAGATAGACAGGCAGACTGCCAGAGAGATAGGCAGACAGGTAGACTGACAGAGGGTCAGACAGACAGACAGGCAGACTAACAGATATTCAGACAGACAGGCAGACAGATAGACAGGCAGACTGCCAGAGAGACAGGCAGACAGGTAGACTAACAGCGAGACAGACAGGCAGCTTAACAGACAGTCAGACATACAGACAGACAGGCGCACTACCAGAGAGACAAACAGACAGGTAAACTGACCGAGGGTCAGACTGACAGACAGGCAGACTGACAGACAGACAGACAAACAGACAGAATTGTTTGTCGCTCCTAGAATTGAATTTTTTATGCAACAAGTAGATTATTTGTATTTAATAAACATGAGCACATAAAGAAACCGAGATAATTCATAACTCCTGCATAATCTGACAGCTACCCAACGCATACTTGGAAAGTACAAATATACAAAAAACAAACATTATTTCCCATATATTTGCTTAGAGCAGTACATGAATTACTATTCATGAGCATTCCCAGATGTAAAGAACCCAAAGAAAAATAATTCACGATTAAATCATTTAATGAGTACGAAACGTGCATCTCAAAATGTCTTCCAGACGTGGTCAATGTACATCTCTCTCTCTTTCTCTCTTCTGCGTGTGTGTGTGTGCGTGTGTTTATGTGTATTGACCTTGTCATGCCGAAGTCCTAAAAGAAAACAAAGCCCCAATGAGAGATATACGAGAGAAAAATTACTGGGTACTGACAGATGTGACGGGCAACTAATGAAGAGCGGACTAGCCTACTCTGAGAACATCTGTCTTAATGCGTCAACTTACAAGAGTATAAGAAAAAAAAATATATAAATATTCGGGAAAATTTCCAATCAGCCATCTAGCAGAACATTAAATTCTGTGAAAAAAAAATAAAAAAATAGCAGCACTAACGGAAACTATACAATGAGGGCAGTTTGGATGAAACCGCTTCATTATATCCTCAGAAATTGGTCGGTTAGAAATCAAACAAAAACATATCCTAATAAACATTAAAATGTAATTCAAATTATCAAAGACAACACAGACGCATGTATTTATAGAAACACCCACACATTACCATAAACGCAATGTCTCACGCAAAACATTTCTCGTCATAATGTGGTTCGGATCCCACAATAAGCGGTAGGTCCCGTTGCTAGGTAATCAATTGGTTCTTAGCCACGTGAAATAAGTCTAATCCTTCGGGCCAGCCCTAGGAGAGCTGTTAATCAGCTCAGTGGTCTGGTTAAACTAAGATATACTTAACTTCACGCAAGACAGCAGACTCACTTTAAATCTTTATAAATCAAGATAAAAGCACATTGATAAATAATGATAAATGTCCTCATAAAATGTTCCGTTGTTTAACATCTATTTTGAAGGAACAGTAAACGAAGTGCAAATATAGACTCAAAGTATTCAATCATGTGTGTTTGAAAGTAACCTAGACACACATTCTGGTGATAGGTATTAATTTAAGTTGGAAGTGATAGCCTCACAAACTCACTCTCTTGTCTGCGTGTATGCATAAACAGCGTCTGCTCCCTGGTAGAAGAAAAGTGAAATATCATATATCTTTCCCTATATAAGCTCCACATCTCTCTCTCTCTCTCTCTCTCTCTCTCTCTCTCTCTCTCTGGATGATTTTGACCAAATATTTCTGCTTTCTGCCTCCGTGCTCGGATTATCGCTGCGCTAGTAATTACATTTGGAAATAACTTCAATAATCTTAATTTCACAATTCCCAAGTTACATTCTTTGCTTAAAAATAAAAACAGAAAATTAACGTTCCTTACGTGCGGCGATTCAAGTCAATATTTATGCCACTTTCACTAAACGGCTGATTGGTGGGTGAAACCTAAGCTTAAAAAACTTCCAAAACACTAGCCTCTCCAATACTCCCACAGAGAAGACGCCATTGGCAGCTAGGTCAAAATCCCTTGCACACACACTGCGCCTGCATGCCCACACTCACTTCCTTTTTAATGCTTCTATCACACCATTTATCCCTTTCTTTCTAGATCGTCCTCCCTTTCTCCAAACAATTCCAAATTATTTATAATTTCGCCATCCTATCATCGCTTACTATTTCCATATGATCAAACCATGAGGAAACACTCTGTTCGACTCATTTACCTATGCTAACCCTTTTAACGTTTGATCTATGAATCTACATATTTCTAGCCCTTCAAATTCTTCTTACACCACATTCATAGTGGAAATAAGTTACCTCTACAATTTCCACCTTTCTTCCATGTTTCCTCCCAAACCTTTGTACACATCCTTCTGCCTTCCTTGCTTCACCTATTCAATGGTTCACCGCTTCTCGCATCTTACCACCTTTTTAGAATATTTACTCCCAAGTCCCCATAACAATTTACCGCTAACATTTCCATGTGTTCATATTAATATTCGTTATTTTATCTTTCTGGTTCCATTTTCCCTCAGATTTTTACTCTTGTTCCACGCTTACTCTCAGCTTTTTCCTTTTACAAAAAACCTCTGAACTGTAACTATTCTCAGAATCCAAATTAGCACTGTGTGAATGTCAGCCATCCTAAACTTCATCCACAAGTCATCTCCTTATCCCAAATGTTGCAGCTACTTCTCCTGCCCTTTCTCTGACTTCTCTCATGACACCATCCATAAAGATAATGAAAAGTCACAAACAAAAACACACCGTTGTCTCTGACCATTTTTACACCAGGATAGTCACTCTCCCTTCACTCTCATCATAAAAACCTCTTATGGTACTTACCAGTGTACCCTTAATTACAAACATTCTCAACGCTCTCCACACTGCCTCTCACCAGTTCTTTCATAAACTTTCGCTAGGTCAATGTATGCCATATACAGCTTTTTCCCCCTTTATTTACAGAGTTCACACCAAACTATTTCGTAACAAACACTTGAGCCACATATTCTCTTCCCTTTCTAAATCCAAACTGTTCTTGCTCTATAATACCTTATTTCATCTCTCTTACCTTCTAAATCAAAATCATGGTTCTGATCTAGAAGGTAAGAGAACCTTTCATCTACCATTTTCATCTTTCTTCTGAGATCCATTTATTCAATAATATTCTCTTTACATTTATTTCCCTGTAAAGCCACTTATTCTCCCAAAAGTTCTTGCTTACTTTCTGCCCTATTTTTACTGCCCTCTTTTTTTACCACCTTAGGCACTCCTCTTTATTCCAGCTCACAATCTTATTTTTGTCTTTCAATTACACTTCAAGTGATATTTTTTACTATACTTCTCATATCTTTATTCCATTTCACCCTGTTTTAATTTCCTCTTCATTCCTTCCTAAACTCACAAACACCCACTGAGTTTTCATACTCCCCCTTTACTTCAACCTCTGCTTCTTTAATCCTCGCCCATTTTTCGATCAATTCAGTTTCTCCCTGCATGCTTTATTCACCTCTTTATCAAAGTCACTTGTCTAGTTAGCCTTGCAGCCACATTTTCATATCTTTCCCCCTGACCTAAACTTCCACCTATCTGAACTTTTGCTTTAACGATCAAATAAACCACCATCACCTCTTCTTCAAAATGACATCCATCAACTTCATCTCTGAACTACGACATAATCAAATAAGCTTCCGCCTTTCATTCTTCTTCTCGCAGGTATTCATGTAAATATTCATCTTTGGATGCCATGTATTTCCAACAATCAAACTCCTTTCCAAATTCATGCCCGCAAGAAGCTTTCCATTCTAATTTTCCTCAAGAACTCCATATATACCTGCTATTCAACTTTTCCCTGTTGACTACCATTGCATGAAAATCGCCCAGCCCAACCACCCTTCCATGTTCGCCAAGCTCCACAAGGCATGGACACAAACTCCCTCAAAATTGCTCTCTGTAAGTCTCATTCTTTCCCAGTCTTGGCCCATACACATTCCAGTATCACAGCTTTTAGTCTTGCCGTTCTCTATATTACCCATACAGTCCTCAGTTAACAAATTTGAGCTCTTTCTCCCGTGCCCAGAGTAGTTCCGATACAATTAGTCCTGTACCTTCATTTCATGTAACCAACACACACCACCCCGTTCCTTTCCATTGCAGGTCATATAATCATATTTCCTCTTACCTGCCTCTCATTCACGCACATTCAACACCTTACGGTGCACTAGTCTTGTACATTTATGATTACTGACGCAGGATATAGGACTGCCAGCCCCATGCCCCCGGCCATTTAGTAGAAAGGTCACCTGGTAAATTTCTTTAAATCAAAAGAAACGGTTTCTTAACAGTCATCTTTCTCAATAATCATCTTTCTTAATAGTCATCTTTCTTAATGGTCATCTTTCTCAACAGTCATCTTTCTTAATAGTCATCTCTCTCGGTGGTCATCTTTCTCAATAGTCATGTTTCTTTATAGTCATCTTTCTTAATAGTCACCTTTCTTGATAGTCATCTTTCTCAATAGCCATCTTTCTCAACAGTCATCTGATACACATACTTGAATTGATCTGGCTTTAGGCTTCGTACCTATCATCCCAGTTTACATAGACTAATTAGTCACTCTTAATGAGCAGAGAATAGATAAACTTAAGAAATCCCAGAGAAAAATGTCTACAAATGAACTTATGAATGAGGTCTTACGGCTGCTCACATTGATTGGCAATGGTTTAGTGTCGTTATAATATCCGTGCAAAGATAGCCAAGTGCAAACGTAAAAGGATACTTATATTTAACTGTAGACAATTGAAAATAAGGGAAAGAGAGAGACAGACGGAAGGAAAGAAGAATAAAATAGTAGGGAGATATGCAGACAAGAGACACAGTTCGAGTGAATCGAAAGATATAAAAACAGAGCCTGGTGGAATGAAAGAACATAGGGAAAGGGATGGACAATAAAAAAGAAAGGAAAAATAATAAAGGGACAGGCTGGTAAAAAAAAATAAGAAGAATAAGACGAAGAGAGAGAGAGAGAGAGAGAGAGAAGGACGGAGAAATTACAGACAGAATCAGACATCAAATAGACAGTCAGTGAGAGGGAAAGGTATTATGAGGGTTGAAGGAGTAGACAAGAGACAGATAGACTGGCCAACAGACGAAACAAATGAGCAAAAGTTAGAAAGTGAGAAAATTGTTAGACAGGAGCAAAGACAATGAGAGAGAGAGAGAGAGAGAGAGAGAGAGAGAGAGAGAGAGAGAGAGAGAGAGAGAGAGAGGAGTTATTAAGACTCTGTGTATCTATGTAAATGGCGTCTCGGCAAACTCTGAGGAAGAGCTCACAATATGAGAAACTCCTGAGCGTTTTCTATTGACTTCCCGGAGTTTCGAGTTACCGAACAGTTTCACGGTGATCACGCGCTTGACAACTTGGAGTTTGGTAACCAATGTATATGTATATATATATATATATATATATATATATATATATATATATATATATATATATATATATATATATATATATATATATATATATATATATATATATAATATATGTATATATATTTACATGAAATTTTTATCACACCGTGATTTATGTACAATCAATAAGCTGCAAATGTCGTTTAATATCCACTTCACGGTACTTCGGGAATATCCCCGATGGGGAATTATCATCGAAGGAGAATTTTTTCAAGTGATAAATGGATAGGTACCGCCGGGTCTCGATCCCTCGACACAGTACCTTCCAACGACTTCAGTCGACGGTCAAACCACTGGGCCACCATATATATATATATATATATATATATATATATATATATATATATATATGTGTGTGTGTGTGTGTGTGTGTGTGTGTGTGTGTACACACACACATATACACAGTATATATATATATATATATATATATATATATATATATATATATATATATATATATATATATATTGCCTGTGTTAGTGTGCGCAAATATGAGACAGTCCTGATAGCGAAGCAACGCGGAGGTTGTGAGACTGTAAGGTGTAAAGGGTACTCTTTTGCGAGTGATTAAGTGTTTGTGACTATTGTGTATATGAAGCCTGAGTAAACATGCAGACAAGAAAGAAGTTAATTTGGTGTAAAAAATGTCTGAGACCAGGGCTGTGAACGGAGATGGAGAGGCTGATTGTTTGCAGATGATGCAGTATTGACTGTGGAGAGTTAAGAAAAACTATGAACATAAGGGAAAGAGCTTGGAAAAGTATATCAGAGAAGTTTGAAAGTTACTGTGAACATGAGAAAGTTTTTAAGGACAAATGGAAACCTAGAAGGTGGAGCGATGAAAGTTATTATGAATGGTGGAAGAATGGAAGTGATTGATTCGAACAGGAGAATGGGGAATAAATGGTACAGATGATGAAAGAATGAGAAAAGAATCGAGTCACAGAATAAATGAAGCAGGGAAGGTAGTAGTGGGTATGCAAAAGGTAAGGAAGAGAAGAAAAGTGACTAGAAGCCAGTGTTAGAATGTATGAAAAGACAGTTGAAGTAAATGTTCCTTATGAAAGTGAAGTATGGATGTTGAATACCAATAAATGAAAATGGTTGAGGATGTGCAGATTCATTCCTTGCATGACACAAGCCTTGTAGGACAATTCAGAGGGCGAAAATGAGGAGATACGTATTAATGGCAATAATCTTTTAAAAAGTAAGCCTGGGTGAAAAGGCGAATCGTAATACTTTGAGATGCTTTGGTCATGTACAGAGGCGATAGCTTAATGAGAAAACTTCAGAAGTCGGGAATGTTGGGAAGAATGAGAAGAGGAGGAGTAATAAATTGCTTAACGGAAGGAATGAAAAAATTTGGAACTGGAGGCCTTGATATAAAGAAAGAGAGGTTAAGGAAGATAGAGAATCAAATGGCAGTTTGGGTAGAGGAATAAATGAATGCTGGTGAGCCTTTTGCGTATGCGTATGAAGCGCTTATTGTTGTGGGAGTTTTTCGAGCAGAGCGCTCATTCCTGATTTACCAGTTAAAGGATGAATATGGGAATGACTATCGTCTTGTTTTACTCTAGGGAAACGGCTAGTTATTATATATATATATATATATATATATATATATATATATATATATATATTTATATATATATACATATATATATACATATATATATATATGTATAAATATAATATATATATGTATAAATATAAATTTAACTTTATACATTTTGGCGTTTTTATGGGCTCCTTTTATTAGATAGAATTCTGTTTTAACAAAATATTTCACAGTCACATATATATATATAATTATATATATATATATATATATATATATATATATATATATATACATATATGTATGCATGTATAAATGTGTGTATTCGTATACATATACATTTGTATTACATATATATTTGTTTATAAATATATGTACTTATATGTGTGTGTGTGTGTGTATTCGTGTGTTTTGTTTAAGTATGTATATATTTGTACACGATCGTTACACTGACAAAATTCAGCTAAATATTTTTTTGCGGCCTCCTGGGGTAGCCGTCCTCTTGAAAGCTAAATAAATTACTTATTATCATTGTGTGTAAAAAGGGCTAGGTATGAAAGGAGTTATGAATAATAAGTTTTATTCCCATTGCTGAATTAATAATAAGAACAGAGAGAATTTTTTCACTGTATCATAATGAACAACTGATGAAAGATTTTTGCTTTCTCTCTCTTTAGTCGTCCAATGCAAAAGTGATATACTAGCTTAACGGAATGAGAAAGCTTGCTCATGTCTGGTTCAGTAATCACAACGATTATGAAATCATTCCTTCGAAGACAATACTGCTTCTCCTTTAAACCTGGTTATGACTGATAGGTGACATTTTTTTTTCTTTGTATAACTACATCATTAAGAATAAAATACAATGGACTCGTGTTCCATAATTTGGACGTGATACCCGAAAAGATATTTATTGGTCCCATTGTTTAATTCCAAATCTATTAATTCACCGTACGCGAGCACCTGAGTGAGAGCGATTATGTTGAAGGGCTATTTGTGATGATAATGGGGAGTTGACTTTCTCTTGAAGAGGGGACGATGTCATTTGACGGTCGTTTGCTCACCTCTCCATCTCCTCCGGTTCTCCCTCCTGCGTTGAAACCTCTCTCTCTCTCTCTCTCTCTCTCTCTCTCTCTCTCTCTCTCTCTCTCTCTCTCTCTCTCTCTCATGGACAGTGTACTTCTACGTATATCCAACCATCATTTGCACTCGTAACTCAGGCAAAAGGATTGTATCCATACAATTAAAAATAAGACTTTCTTTCGTTTTAATAGTTATTTAATCATTCCTTTCACTCGATGGAGAAAGAAGGCTCATTTGAGTTCTAGGGTGATATTGCTTAATTTCCTTCATTCTTTCCACCTCTGATATATTTTTAATATCAAAATATCTTTGCTACATTGATTGTTCATATTTAAACCACTCTATCCATATCGCTATCTAGTATAATAATTTCTCATATTCTCATATACTGAAATGGTTCTCCAAACCAAAAAGCTTTTTTCTCGCCAATTCGCATTGGCAGCCCCCATCGCCGCCCTCTCTCTCTCTCTCTCTCTCTCTCTCTCTCTCTCTCTCTCTCTCTCTCTCTCTCTCTCTCTCTCTCTCTCTCACATTATTATGAATATATATGGAACGCCTAACTTAAAACTGAACTGTCTAACATAGTAAGGTTTCATTCCAGGATCTGTAAAGGGATGATATTAATGAAAATCCCTATATTATTTCCAGATCATTTCTGACTATATGCATAATCTACTCATAATGGGAAATTGACTATATAAGGCGTTTCCTCTCTCTCTCCCTCTCTCTCTCTCTCTCTCTCTCTCTCTCTCTCTCTCTCTCTCTCTCTCTCTCTCTCTCTCTGTATATATGATGTACAAATCCTTCTCTCTATAATCCATTCATTATGAGACTTTGACTAACTACAGTAATGCTTTCTTTATGTGGTTTTATATATACATACATACATATATACAGGTATATATATATATATATATATATATATATATATATATATATATATATATATGTAAATATATATGTATATATATATTTATGTATATATATATATTATTTAAATAGACAGATAGATAGATAGACAGAGAGACAGGATATGCATTACGTATGCGCATAGAGAAACAAAGGAAACGCAGTACCGTAATAATCCAAATTCTCAAAATGAATAGATTATACACAGACCTAACCCTCGTAGTCCTACGACGGAAAGGTTTCTAGTGCTTAAAGCACATCAGTACTGAAGTGGATACATATAACTCCTAATTATCTATACTCGGCGGAAAAGGGAATAGTGAGCTTTGCTTGAAGACACTGTAATGCCCACAATTAATAATAATAATAATAATAATAATAATAATAATAATAATAATAATAATAATAAGAAGAAGAAGAAGAAGAAGAAGAAGAAGAAGAAGAAGAAGAAGAAGAAGAAGAAGAATAAGAAGAAGAAGAGATATTGCTAGAGAACTGGACTGATATAAAAAATGTGTAAGTAATTTTCCTGTTTGGGTTCATGCGAAAGCGTCGGATCTGGTAGATATAGCTTACACCTGCCCCTCGAAAAACAATGAGAAGCCTTTTCGTTTTATCGTTGGACTCTTTTAGAGAGAGAGACAGAGAGAGAGAAGGGGGGATTATATGGGGAGGGAAAGAGGAAAGAAAATAAGGTAAAAAAGCTTGGGAAACTGGGAGATCGACAGACAGACAGACAGAGAACGTACAAGGGAGGGGAGTTACAAACAGCAGACGAATCCAACCAAGTGTTACTTAGGCGTTATCTCTTCCACTTAAAACAGCCCACTTGTCTCTTGAGTGATGTAAGTGATAAAAAGCTTCTTATATTTTTTTTACTAAGACACTTCAGAAGCCGGAGAAGTGTTCCCATACAGTGTTCGTAGCAAAGAAGCGTCTGATGATGTGCATTTTTCATTTAAAAGTGGCAAGGGAGCAGTCTTCAATATAGACTGATTTTGTTTGCCTAATTTTGTGCATTTTCAATAGAGAAACTGATTAATTTGAAGTTCTTAAAAAAGAATCGCTAAGAAAATTGTGCATTTGCCAATATGCATTATGAAGTATGTTAATTTATTCAATGGTTATTTATGCTTTCTACAATATTTTATGGAAAGCCTCTCCGTTAGGGGGAGGGGCGGAAGTTATCAGAATGACAGATTTTGTGGCATGAAATTTGATGTATGTCATTTGCTGTTTTCATTCTGAAGTTTTCTCTTCACACTGTTTCTAGAAATGCATTTCTTTTTCAACCAGGTCATTTGAATGAAAAGAACTTCATGAAGGACGAAACGAGTCCGTTTTGATCTTCTGGAGAAAAATCCCCGTAGGGGGGTAGGGTAAACATTACTAAATGTTCTTTGCAGCGTCCCTTCGGCCCCTAGCTGTAACCCCTCTCATTCCTTTTACTGTACCTCAATTCATATATCTTTCTTCCATCTTGCTATCCAACCTCTCCTAACAATTATTTCATAGTGCAACTGCGAGGGAGGTTTTCCTCCTGTTACACCTTTCAAACCTACCTACTCTCAATTTCCTTTCCAGCGCTGAATGACCTCATTGGTCCCAGTGCTTGGCCTTTGGCCCAAACTCTATATTCCATTCCGTTTTGGAGAAAAATAACATACTTCATCCAGAATCCTATGCCCACGGTACTTTACATTCTAAGCATATTCCAAACTCCATTCTAGAATGAAAGTTCTTGAACCTGAAATCGGAATAGCCTCGCTTCCATATCTTGGCAAAGTCTGCTTCAATTTTCTGATCGGCGTAATTTCGTGCCTTCGTTAATCAGCAAGTCAAAGCCAGATGCGTTCGTTTCGCAAGTTCTTTAATGAACAGGCTCGAAGCAGTTCTGATCGTCTGATTAACTTATTAATGGCTCTCAGAAATAGCTCTGAGTTATCTGTGCTACGCTTAGTTAATCTATTTAAGATTCGAGGGTCTTAGTAGCCCGGTTTTTGCTCTCGCCGGTTAATTAAGAAATCAAATGAATAGAGTAAGGGTTCAAGTTCAGCATCGTTTTAATATTCTGGAGCTAGGTATCCAAAGTTACCTTCAAATACTCTGATTAGTTATTATTTTATTTTTATTATTGGACGAGACGAAAGAGAATAAATTTCCCCACATGACTTCCAAAAATAGAATATCGTTAAATTAATAAAAAGAATTAAGAGGTAAAGTTGAATATGAGTAATAGACAGTTACTAAAATAATTAATTAGTTAATCAAAGGTATATTTGTATATACTTTCTCCTCATCCTCGTGCAAATTAAGATACCAGTTTTTCAAGTTGGTAAAATCTACTAGCACCGTAATAACCTTCAGTAAATAAGTTACAATTATTTCTTATTCCCTTGACTGAAGCTCAATACCTTTTAGCAAAGCGGTTGAAGTTGTTTCTCATTCCGTTTATCCCTTCATTAAACGTAATTTTACATCTACATCTTGACGAATTATTCCACATTCTTTAATTGCTTGTTATTAATCTCGGCTTTTATTTTTATACAAACAACTGAAAGTTTATTTTTTTTAATATAGCTTCAAACACTCTTCTAAGCTCTTTGTTTCCTAGTGAATCTGGACTGATTTTTGACCTATTAAACGTACTTGGCCATCTCTTTATTCATTGATGAACCACGCATTCTTTTCAAGAAAGCACACTGCTGCATGTTTGATGACGGTAGCTGGCATGAGGGGGCCTATAGTATCTTATTATGTATACACTTTTCTTTGCATTGCCTATGCTTAAGACTTAATCAGTTCTCCGTCCTTCCTTAGCTGTAGCCCAAATTTTGCTCGAAGACGAAGGTGGAAATTCTAATCAAATACTATTCTGGTGTTGGTACTGAAATTGTCAAACGACCACCACAGCCTGTCCGACTGTACCTTGTTATACAGAGAGCTGTAAGTAGTGAAACCCAAGGCCCAAGAAAGTCGCAATTATTAACCTTCCTTAAGCCTAAACTTTTGACAGTAAGCCTTCTGTATTAAGAAGGTTACAGACAAGACACTCCGCACATTCACCCCTTCTGCAGATCTTACCCATTTTGTTTTTTCTGGATGGACAAATAACATTCTAGAATAAAAATAATGCTAAAGAAAGTAAAAGAGAAAATCCAAAATAGGACGTGCAACGTAAAACAGAAAAGTGAATGAACACGCGAAAAACAAATAAACTACCAAATAACAAAGAAATAAGAAACCTGAGGTAAAACGTAGAAGAGAAAGAAAAATCAATAAAAAAAAAAGAGGTGAAATAAATTATCGTAAATAAATGCGAAGTAAAGCAAAGAAGAAAAAGGAAAATAACAAAAATAGAGCAAATGCAAGACGATAGAGAAAATGCGAGAGTCAAAATCGCAAAATAAGTTCACCTACGGCTTTTAGCTTTGGCTACCTCCCAAAACATTTGCATTTCGCTCGCTTTACCTCTTAATATATAGATGCTTTTAACAAGATATTTTGATAATATTTCAGCGGAACAAAGAGATGAAAAATAAGCACGTCCAAGTAAACAGGGCTGTTTAGTCTTTGAAATTCATTGTATCTTTGGTTCTGCGAAATTGTACCTAAAATGGCCAATGCAGTCTAACTGGGTTAGCATTTTTAAATTACTTATTTGAGATATTTCTAGGGATTTAAGAAATGTTCTTGGCAGAACGGGTCTTAAGTTCTACAGAAGTTTGAAATATATCATTAAGAAAAATTCCTAACTTAACACGAACTTCTATGAGCAGAGAAAGCTGAATACTTTAAGAATGTCTGATAAATATCAGCAAAAGCAAGGAAAAACATTTTCTTGTCGAGTCTCCCAGTTTAGTTCGACGAGGATTGAACGTATTTTGATATGTCTTATTCATTTCCTCCCATCCCTTCTCTCTCTCCCTCCCTCTCTCTCTCTCTCCTTTTCCAATAAGGTTTCTACCGGGTGTACCCTCTCTCCCTCTCTCTCTCTTTCTCTCATTTTCCAATAAGGTTTCTATCTTAGTTTAACCAGACCACTGAGCTGATTAACAGCTCTCCTAGGGCTGGCCCGAAGGATCAGATTTATTTTACGTGGCTACGAACCAATTGGTTACCTAGCAACGGGACCTACAGCTTATTGTGGTATCCGAACCACATATTAACGAGAAATGAATTTCTATCACCAGAAATAAATTTCCTCTAATTCTTCATTGGCCGGTCGGAGAATCGAACGCGGGCCCAGCAGAGTGCTAGTCGAGAACGATACCAACCCGTCCAATGAGGAACTTACTGGGTGTACAACTGACTGCTTGGTTCAAGAGGCACAACAGGTTTGAGGTAATGGTGAGAGAAAAAGAGTTAGCCTTCAAAAGTCTTCATGGTGAGTTTCCCCCAAATATGTATTTGTGAATACAAAAAGGAAAGGGAAAGACAGATTGATAGCCTTCACTCATTCATTATGAGGCCTTGCAGAGAATGATCTTTCTGATAAAAAAAGCTCATCCGGCTTCTACACTCTAATTGTGCTAACAAGCTCATTTTATCACTTCATATTTTCCTTCACTTAACATCGATGCCGAGCCTTGTATAATAAATGACCCATTATCTCGGATACCCTTACGCTGAGGCGCTATCGGTTTTTCAGGTATTTTTCGTACCCCGAACAGCATGTGAGGTACTGCAACCTGCCTGTGTGTGTGTGTGTGTGTGTGTACGTGAGTGGAGATTTTAATCAAATTTAGTTAGGTACTTTGGTACAAGAATGGTAGATTACGAAATGAACAGACACGTCTTTTTCAGGAGAAACAGAAAGCGCATAAATAAAATCATTGCCAAGGTTTAACTACACGATCATATCTATTAGGGAATATTTCGACTGAGGCTTTCATAAGACCCTACGAGATTCCTTTATGTCTTCCTCTGATGGTTTTTCGGGACTCATTATGATCCATTTCGCAAAAGTTACCAAGTGGGCTACTGTCCCTAAGAGTCCCTCCACCATAGTCAATTCAACCTGAGCAATAATAAAGCAGGAGTTCTCTCCCCCCCTCGCAGGTTCCCTCTTACAATTTCCGATTCTTCAAGAAACCTGTCAACCGCTTTCTTCGGGGTATAGACTCACTTTTATTCCTTGTTTTTTTTCGTGGGATCTGGGTTTAGCAAAAACATGCTGTCTACGCCCCTTGGCCTCGGCTTGTTTATAAGGAGAATATTTAATGCAAACACCAACATTGATGGTCAATATCTCCAACGACCCTCTTTGAACATCGATTCGCAACGCCTGTGAACAGCTCTGAACAACATTTTTTTTATATCTAACTATATTTTTCGGGATAAAGTAATAAAACAACCCAAAACGTTACTGGTAAAAAAGAAATGAAAAATGTTCTCATAAACAGCTAAAATTAAAAAATAGGATTCTTTGCTTGTAAACAGAATATACTTTGCTTTGCTATCCGAAGGAGGTTTTATAGATCAACAAAACTTTTAAGATTCTCTAAAATAAACATTTCAGTTGGTTCACAAACCCAAATTTACTTATGGTTCTCTCTAATCTAGATATGTCAGGCTTCATGTGAATTAACGTTTATAAAATACAAATCCTTTATCTCTTCGAAATCCCTCTTACTTTCATTCGTTACTTCTCGAAGGCCATTTTATTCAAATTACAATCCTCGGTGTGGACTGTAATACAAAGCAGTTATATATCCTTATGTGGGAGGCGGGCCTCTTCGACAAAATTTAGATTATACATTATAAAGTACATGTAAGTATTGATAAGATATTCTGACAAATATGATTATATACGTATATATTTTTAGATACTTTTATAGGAAATTCTTTTTAAACTTATTTATTTTTAGTTTTCTATTTAAATTTATTACGGCGTCAATAACCTAGATGTTGTAACGCCAGTTTTAATAGACATAATCAATCAATCAATCGTCTCGGCTTCACATTTTGTGATAAAATGAAAGCATAAAATGCAGGCAGGTGATAATGGTCAAAGTGAGAACGCTCCCTTAGAGTACTCAGCAGAAATAGTGACGTTTATCAGGCTTGCGAGGTCTTGTGGCGACTGCCGTTTATGAAATACTGTACTGGTTGTCAAGATGAAGATCAGTGCGCATTACTGGCGTATACTTCTTACTGTCTGACTTTTACGCACAGCGGTGAAAACATTAAGCATGTATGAACGTATTATTTAGTTCATTCATTTACCTGTCTATTAACTGAATTTTCCTTAATTTATTGATTAATTTTCTTACTGTAATAATAATGACGTGTTCGAAAGTAAATAACAATAACAATAAAAATAATAATAATCCAGATAACGATCATAATAATTAGAGTATTACTATGATGATGATGATGACAATAACTTTAGTAAATAAAAGTAAGTTGGAAACAACGTCCCAAGGTCAGTGTTAAAATTGAAACTAAGAAAGACCGACTGAAAAAAAAAATAAACCCCTGTAAAGAAGCCTTAGGTGAAAAAACAAAGCTGGTGATAATCGCATTAGTGCAGGAATGAACACTGTAAAAACACGGACATTTTGTCTTGGTTGCATGATTGTGCAACAGACTCTAATTTGTTACGCACTTTACCCGTTCATTTGGGAGGCCGGTGGACAGGATGCCTGATTCACAAATGGGGATCCTTCATCAGAGAAATTATTATTATTATTATTATTATTATTATTATTATTATTATTAGTAGTAGTAGTAGTAGTAGTAGTAGTAGTAGTAGTAGTAGTAGTAGTAGTAGGAAGCAACAGCACCAGTAGTATTCTTTTTGCTTTAAAATCCTCAAATCCAGTAACCCAAGGGTAAGTGGCCTTGTATTACTGTTCAAGGTCACACAACTGTTTATGCAAAAACACAAAATTCACGTTGAATATCTATTTTTATGCATGATTTCTATCGTCAAAGAATTATCTCTGGATGTTTTGCTAAACATATAGAGCACTTTTTAAACGTCATTGAAAACCAATGGCAAAACAATTCAGAAAAACGGGCAAAATTGAGAACTTCAGACCGTTAGTGAAGGCTCTAGATACAACAGACGTGACTTAAAATGCTGCTAATATCTTGAGCTTTGTAGTGGTTCTTAATTATCGTTATTATTATTATTATTATTATTATTATTATTATTATTATTATTATTATTATTATTATCAACGTTAAAATATGCTATGCAAATCGAATTAGGTGTATTCATTTTTTCATCTGTCTATTTATCCGTATATTTGCTTATCGACTGATTTAGAGAGACTCGTAGAAATTTTATTTCTGTGTCTTTTAGCAATAACGAGATAAAGGCGACCAGACATGCAACGGCAGTCGAGGTCTTCATTGTTTTTTGGTGAAAAATTTCTACTTTACTTGTGGTGCAAAGTTCGCAGGTCTTGGTGATACCTTACACATTCTAGACTTGGTCAAAAGGGGGCCCCCCAAATCGCTTTAAAGCGTTGACATATCTCCGTTTCTAAGTTACTCGTGGATTGTGGATGCCCCTCCCTTCCTAAGCCCTTAACCTGTGATAATCCTCTTTGGTATTTCCTGGCTTTGTTTCTCTTGTAAACTACTGGGTTTAGCGCTAACTCTTCTTTTAGAAAGGTTATTATCATAAATGAAGATGTGTGAGCTTGAATTAAATGAAATTTGAATATTAACTATCACCAGGTGACTCTCTCCCTCCTTCAAATGTCAATTCGTAATTCTGGACTGCTGAGCTTTTCACATCACTTCCATTAATTATTATGCTCGTTGTCTTCTTTTAATCAGTAGAGTTTTTCTTTCGTTTCTTTAGTTTTTTCTTGCATTTTACGTCTTGTCGAGGTTGTTTAACGATTGCATAAATGTTATTTGAAAAATAATCTTTGTGTATTGGAAATGCTCTTTCCCTCCACCCCCTCCCCTCTCTCTCTCTGTCTCTCTCTCTCTCTCTCTCTCTCTCTCTCTCTCTCTCTCTCTCTCGCAGATTTACTTTATTTTTAAATGTAAGCATAGTATTTATTAACTTCACTATTTTATGCTATGGTTTTGCTATGCTTGATTATTTTATTATTTGATTATTTTATTATTTGGAATGAAAAGGCTCATTGATTTATTATTCATTTGTTTGAGGGCTGATGCATCGTTTTGGGGGAGATATCCTTTAATGGATTGGGTTAATTAATACAAGGCTACTGACCCAAAACTATAATTGTTTCTTCCTCACCGTCGCCTTAGAGTAAACGCAGATGTGGCAGCACGTGAGGAAAGCATTGTCACATTGTCTTAATTAATATTTTCATATTCTATTTCTAACAATATTATTATCATAAAACTGCCCTAAGTTACAACGAGATGTGTTTCTTAAATAAAGCACTTTTCTTTATAAAGAATCGAAAGGGAGTCTTCAATAGCCTTATTCGCACAATGAGGAAAGTACATTTGGCATTGCTCTTTCACCCTCCCGAGACACTCCTTTGACCAAGTCCGCTGGGGGAACTATACTGTAGAAATGAAAGAAAACAAGTAAAAAATGCACCGAAGTTTCTTCGGTGCAATCGAGTTTTCTGTACAGCGTATAATCAAGACCACCGAAAATAGATCGATCTTTCGGTGGTCTCGGTAAAATGCTGTATGAGCCTCGGCCCATGGAACTCTAACCACGCCCCGGTGGTGGCCTATCCTATATCGTTGCCAGAAGCACGATTTGGGCTAACTTTAACCTTAAATAAAAAAAATAAAAAAACTACTGAGGCTAGAGGGCTGCAATTTGGTATGTCTGATGATTGGAGGGTGGATGATCAACATACGAATTTGCAGCCCTCTAGCCTCAGTAGTTTTTAAGATCTGAGGGCTGACAGAAAAAGTGCGGACAGAAAAAAGTGCGGACAGAATAAAGTGCGGACGGACAGACAAAGCCGGCACAATAGTTTTCTTTTACAGAAAACTAAAAAGCATAATTCTGTAGCATGTGCGTGAAGGTTGGTTTAACGAGCAATTATATTCATTAAAAGGAAGAACTGACAGGTTCCAGTCCGGGAATGTCAAGAGTTTATTTTGCATAATAAATTCTCTTTAATTTTCAAATCACATATTGCCTATTATTGTTAGAAGCTTTGAAGCTTACAGCAGTGGTTGTCAGTGAGAGTCTAATGTCTAACCTTGTATATTTAATGCATCAAAATTATCATTTTATAAACATTTAAATACCATCGAGTTCAAGCATATACGCACGTCTCTTTGTAAAGTGATACATAATCCGTAAATATATATATATATATATATATATATATATATATATATATATATATATATATATATATATATATATATATATATATATATATATATATATCTATCTATATGCATACACACACATATATATACATATATATATATATATATATATATATATATATATATATATATATATATATATATATATATATATGTATATGTATATGTTAGAAGCTTTGAATCTTGCAGCATTAGTTGTCAGTGAGAGTTTAATGTCTAACCTGGTATATTTAATGCATCAAAATTATCATTTTATAAACATTTAAATACCAACGAGTTCAAGCATACCTTCACGTCTGTATATAAACTAATACATAATCCGTAAATGTATATACAGTATATATATATACTTCTTCTTCTTCTTCTTTTAACGTGCTTTTTTCATATATATATATATATATATATACAAAGTATATTTATACACACACATATATATACATATATATATTCATATTCGTATACATACAGACACACATATATATATCTTCTTCGTTTTAACGTGCTTTATTCCCATTTATATATATATATATATATATATATATATATATATATATATATATATATATATATATATATATATATATATGTGTGTGTGTGTGTGTGTGTATATACGTGTGTGTGTGTGTGTAACATATATCTAATCCTAAGGTACATTTTGAAGCCTTCTATATTTTTCTTCTGTTCGAAGCTCATTTATAGAGGAAGGCAATCAAGCATGTATTGAGGCGCTTTGCTTGGATCTAGCTCGCTAGAATTACACTATAGACTCTCAAAGGCTTCTTCAGAGCCTAAGTCTTGTGCCACAGACGGAAGAAGCAGAGTACAATGTTAAGCCTATTATGGGGTCGCCGTTATGGAAAGAGGTTTTTTAGCATACTGAGAGGAATAAAACATTTTTGCCTTACGAACACGTCGTTCTTTAATGGTAGAAAATAAAAGTAATAGCGAAAGAAACAAGTGTTCTGTGCATCGCATAATCAAGGCCACCGAAAATAGATCTATCTTTCGGTGGTCTCGGTTTAATGCTGTATGATCCGCGGCCCATGAAACTTTAACCACGGCCTGGTGGTGACCTGGCCTATATCGTTGCCAGAGCACGATTATGGCCAACTTTAACCTTAAATAAAATAAAAACTACTGAGGCTAGAGGGCTGCAATTTGATATGTTTGAAGGTTGGAGGGTGGATGATCAACATACCAATTTGCAGCCCTCTAGCTTTAAAAGTTTTTAAGATCTGAGGGCGGACAGAAAAAGTGCGGACGGATAGACAAACTGGCACAATATTTTTCTTTTCAGAAAACTAAAATGATAATCATAATGAAAGTGGCAATTGTTGATAAGAATGATGACAGTACTCGAAATAATATTACCCTAGTAATAGCAGACATAGTAAATGGGAAATAAGATTACACCAATCACTCCCTAACGATAACGGTTATAAGACCGCATGATGGATGCGCGGAAAAAATATTGGAAAATTAATAACGATTACAGCGACAGTATCAGAAAATACCGCATGGATTACAGGCACAAGGAAAAGGCCTTAGGAAGCATAATTAGGAATGAGTCACGCCCTATGATCTCCCGACGAAAGGTAAACTTGAGGTGTACTGTGAGCCCAAGGTGCCTCCGGCCAAGAATAGAACGGAACTGACAACGTCATGCTTTACCTGTTCCGAAGAGAATTGTAGATCCCTTGATAAGACTTGCGTCGGCCCTATTACCATGTCCTTATGGCCCTTTTACAGTACCTCGTAACCAGGACCTTATCATTCAGCATTATACAGACTTACACAACAAAAGACCTCCAATAAAGGTTCTCCTTCAACGCATCGACATAGTTATGCAAGGAAAAAAATATAACAGAAGCTATATCTATCTATCTAGCTATCTATCTATCTATCTATATATATATATATATATATATATATAAATATAAATGGATGTATGTATGTGTGTATGTTCCAGCATAACTCTTAAATTCATGGAGCAATTTCAACCAAACTTAGTATACATATGACTTACTATCTGGTGGAACGAATACTGTGGGGATGAGACATCACTAGCACCAAAAGGCACCAAAGGGGGTGGGGGTGGGAAGGGCTTCCCTGAAACGGGGCTAGTGCTGCCCGTAGACTTAGCAACTAAATCAACTTTACGGGTTTATCATATCTCATTTCAGCCAAGTGAGGAAAACGAAAAAATTCAAGTTGCAGAAACAGTGGGGCTGCGCTCTTACCGAAGGGAAGAAGTATATTCTTTGGGCGTGTTCTACGCTTTGAGTTTTTACCGTGCAACGCCGGGTACGTCAGCTAGTTATACACAAAAAACAATGTGCCGACTCCCAAACCTCCAAGGAAAAAAGCTTTCTGACTACCAAACACCGACAGAAGCCATGTGGAATACGCATGAAACTTATCACAGGAAAAAAAAAAAAACTGAAAAGTGACTGCACCGGTGTAAGGAGATGCGGGGAAACACGGGTTAGGTTTCGACCACTTTCCCACATGCACGAACTTTGTCCCGAACTATCCTGAATTGAAGTTCTTACCGTTATTTTGGCGGTCTTCTCTTACTTAAGAACTGCCTACGTAGTAGCTATGAAATGTTACGGAATACCCGCGGATCACAACTACAACTCCGAAACAAACTGTGCCAACCTCAAGCCGAACCGTCGCAGTCTACGTAGGACCCCTCGCGGGTTATCGAGAATTAACAGCATCTGTTGTGATTTCCGATGAACCCACTGCCATTAGTCAAGACTATTTTGGTCATGGGTCGTATAAAAGACTGCAAATTTTCAGTTTTTCATTCATGACCTGTCATCCCACCTTTTGCGAATGGCGGAAACCCTGAAATTTATGTAAATTTTTTGAATGGTTAAGTGTGTGTGTGTGTGTGTGTGTGTGTGTGTGTGCGCGCGCGCGAATGTGTGTGTACGAATGAGAAAAGCATAAAGATGAAAAGTTCATTTTAATAAAAGAGAACTAAAAATGAATGACGGAAAGAACACTTCAAAAAATTAAAGAGAAAATCATTGAAAACAACAGAAAAATACATAAATACGTAGGCGTTGTGTGGGAATAAGTTTGAAAATCAGGCTATATTCCCGTTGAGAGTCGTAAGCTCTGCCACACATGCAACTGTAAGAGAGAGAGAGAGAGAGAGAGAGAGAGAGAGAGAGAGAGAGAGAGAGAGAGAGAGAGAGAGAGAGAGGATGTTATTGAAAATTATACATCATAGTAGACTACTGTTTCTTGTAAGCGATAATTTTCTTATCTACTTAAAAAAATTTGAAACATGACTTTTCTTATAAAATCATGATCTTACAGTTCATGAGGATAAGATCGAATACACCACCTGATTGTCAGTTGGGATACTAAAAGAATGGAGAAAAAGGGAGCATGAAGAGATTTCCAAAGCTTTGTAATAGAGTGAAAACTACGCGAATGACGGTTAAACATTCTAAAGAAAGGCGAGAGGTGGTGACTGGTGAGTCTTACTGGGAAGCCGAAATATCTACTAATATTATCATCATTATTATTTCAGTAGATGAAACCTATTCACATGGAACAAGCACACAGGGGACACTGACTTGAAATTCAAGCTTCCAAAGAATGTTGGCTTCAACCTCCCACGGCAGACACCACACCGCAGCAGTAACTGATCATGATACGGAGCCAGTGATTTTCTATCGCCCGGGGGGGAGACGTTAACCCGCGACATCTGAGTGTCATGCCACGACACTAACCACTATACCAGCGGACAAGCCAAAATAGGATCAAAATGATACTAACCGAAACCGTATCCTGTTCATAAGAAGCAGTATACTCACATGCAACTCATCTGAAGACAATCACTTGAATTGACTAAATATGGAGAGATTGCCTTTTCTAATGGCTTTCCCATTTATATAGCAGAGATTAGGTCTGTTCTTATTTCTAGAGGTGATCTGCAAGACCAAGGTGAACTTCCCCGAAAAGCAGTTACAGATCCCATTTATTAGTCAAGTCAATTATCTTTTGATTGTGCCGCGTGCCAGAACAAACGCACTCCTGCATGTTTATTATCGTACTTTATCGTTATCTTTTCTATTTGTTTCTCATTGTGATCTGCTCTGAGAAGCTTATTTAAGCAAGGAGAGACCAATCAGTCTTCGGCGCAAAGTAAAATAAATGAAGATTGTCATCTAACATTAACGCTTCAGTACAGAAGCCTCAGTCAATGTTTTTGCGTGAGGCAGGAACGGGAGGGATTCTCCCGAAACCATTGACAGTGAAGAGAAATATGAATTTAGTATCCTAAGATTTTCCAAATTTTGTTTCATTAATTTCCATTCAATTAGCAGGTCGCTGTTTCACGACGCATCTTTAACCCGAATATTCGTTTCAGATGAACAAAGGTATAAAACACGTATTAAATTCGGGTGCCTTTGGAACCATTTACGCCACCTCAATATATTTCCCTATTTTTACCTCAGCTAAATATGCTCCGCTTATATATCACATCCCCTGGTCTAGGCTATTCTTCACGTCCTTATTTTTGCTTTCTTAAAGAATATAAACTCATGATTGAAGATGTCTGGGAAGACGCACACACCGGTGGCGGGGATTGGGGAGGAAAGGGGGAGTTTGGGGGGAGGGGGGAGTGACGTAACCCGTGCATAGAGGAGGTTAGGAAAATAGAGCTCGACAGGAGGTCGAAGGGGAAGATGGGGCAAGACAGCACTCAGGGGTAGAGAGGGGCAGAGTGGAGATGGCAGTCGGATGAGAATGAATCTTGAGATAACAGCAGCGGAAAGAGAACACAGCACTCGGGTGAGGATGAACAGGGAAATGGTACTAAAGGGGAAATGGAATAATAGTCAGGGGGGCCTGAGGAGGGGAAATACGCTCAGGGGGGTAGAGAGAACAGGGACAGGGACCGGAAGGGAGGGGCATGAAGAGACAGCTCAGTAAAAGACAAACGAAAGGGCATGATAGCAAATAGATATAACACTTCCTTTAGAATGGTATTCGGGAGAGGAAATGGTACGGAAGGGGGCTGGAAAAGGGAGATAGCACCCTGCAGAGAGGCAAGGTGAGGAGACGAGTGGGAAAGGTCTCATGAGATCTCAAAGAACCCCAGAAATATCCTGCAGGTGGAAATATCTGCCATGAACGACATGAAGTGGAAATAGCTTCACGGCAGGCATGTGGAAAAAAAACAAGCAAAAAGTCGAAAGGCATAGTTTTGAGTCTGTCTCCATAAAGACGATTGACGCGTGTCTTCCGCATTGGGCGAACGCCCCTGTGGCACCTTTTCCGCCAGGCGTCATGATGACAGGTGCCGAGACTGAGTATTATCTTTAGCCACAGGAGGATAATTATGTTTGTTGCCATTGCATATGCACGGATTTTTGGCAGTCTGTATAGATGTGATAATAATAATAAGCAGTACAGTAGTAGTATTCCAGTAATAGCAGGATAAAAAGCCGTTACTATCACTACTAATAATGATAATAATCATACTCACTTACAAATTTATGTAACCTTGTTTTCCATTTTATTAAAATTATGCATTCACTAGAACTGACAAGAAAGGATGACCAAAACATTCTCTTTAATCACTTTTAACATGTTGAGAAATAAATTACAATATTTGACATGTTAACAAAAGTTACTAAATGCAGGCAGCATGCACACTTATTCAGAAATACACGTAACATGAAATGTATCTGTAAATGTGGTAACTAGACAGATATTACTCTAAAAAGTAACAAACTGAAACAAACTAATTAATAACTAAGTGGATGACGATGCACAAATTGAGTACCTTCATTTCCTTCCTCCGTCCCGTCATCCTTTCCTTCCTTTGTAACATGTCGTTTGGTGCAAAGATCAAAAATAAACCGACGCTTGGCACTGAATTACTACGAGACTCCGAACTAACTCGTGGCAAAGCATCAGGGATGCAAATAATAATTTGCTCCCTCCTAAAATAAACGCGTTCTATTTCTGTCTGATCTCAGCTAATTCTTAGAAACAAGACAAGCGGGATCTGAGATGCTTGTACGGTGCTTGTTTATTCAGCCATTTCTTAGTCTTGCAGGCAAGATAAATATAAATATGATTAAAATATAGATATAGGTAAGAAAAAATAATTAAGATAAAGATAAGATGCTTGAGTGCTTGTTTATTCAGCCATTTCTTAGTCTTGCAGGCAAGATAAATGGATGGATATGAAAATAATTAGATAGCTAGAGAGAGACAGATAGATAGGTATGCAGGAAATCTAAGTCTTGTTAGCATACAACAACATAATGAAAATACTTTCTAATTCTATTATGTTGCTTTTCAGATTAATCAAGAATTTTGCCTAATGCATTTAAAGCTCTTTCGTAAAAGCACGCGCTACCTTCGATCATTTAAAAACTCCGATAACATGTGACTTTTTGTAAAGAAAAACTTGAACTCTTTAAATGGCGTTTAGAAAGACCCTGCATGAAAGGGCACTGAAGGACGAAGTGTTTCTCTCCGAAGAAAGCGATACATGTTTACAAACTTAAAACGTTAATTTCTTTTTATTCCAAACACAATTAAATGAGGTCATTGGTAGAGAAAGGTTTGTGAATTATATTTTGATTACTTTTTAGATTAGCTAACTTACTGAAGAATTTTTCTAAGATACTTGAAGGATAGAATATGGATGTTACTTTTAACGTGATAAGACCACATCAATCCCTTTCTCTTCGGTCTTATGATGTGCCTCATAAACTTACACAGCAAGTTGATATAAAAGTTACTATTTCATCTTTAACATTTATAGAAGAGGTTAAAGCTGAACAATTTTATCAGACCTCTGCGAAATGATCTGCATAAATTCAGCGAGAGTCAATCTCTATATAAAGTCTATTTTAGATTAACCTTCTTATTGCAACCATCTAACGTAAACCCTTCTCTGCGGCATGTCAAACCAGATCGTGCATAACACTATCTCAGCATTATGCTTACAGTTTGTAACTTTATAATACAGTAATAACAATAAAAACTGGGTCTATAGTATCACTAATAAATGTCAGTGTTGATTTCCATGCAAGCATCAACAACAATGATAAAAGTCAAAATTTGTTAATGTCATGTTCAGTTTTTTCTTGCCTAAGGAAAAATGATTATGACAGAAATAGAGATAATATAGATACAACAAGACTAACGAATAATATTATGAAGTTAGTAATAAAATATTAAAGATTACAACGAAGTTAGTATTAAAATACATAGTACTGATAATTTACTTCTCAGGTGCTTGGCTTGGTAAGTCGCCAAGTGACAAAATTAGATTTGCAGTCACGGATGACAGGGGAGATCATTTTTGTTGATTGATGAGCATTTACATTAACAACCTTATTGGTTTATGCATGAATAATTCATACATTTATTTTTTTAATATAATATAATATATATACTTATATAATATATATATATCTGTATATGTATTCCCTTAAGGGGACTGGACCCTGAATGCCTCATTGAAAGCCTGAAGGTTTTGACTGGGACACTTTAATGAGGTTGCTCAACACTTTTCTGTTTTCACACTTGATGCGGTCCAACACAAGCGTCTAAACTAACGGGAGCATATAGGCAGCAGAAGTACAATGAGATCTAACTGAGGGCGACATATATATATATATATATATATATATATATATATATATATATATATATATATATATATATATATATATATATATATATATATATATATATATATATATATATATATATATATATATATATATATATATATATATATTATAATCTAGTAACTTCTAGATTTAATCTTGAAAATGTTTTTCACTAACTAAATCTAATCCAAATCAAGAAGGAAATGAAGATATTCTTATACCCGGCCGAAAATGTTACAGGACGAGGTAACAATAATTACCTGGCCACGCAGGAAAGTATACGTCTATTCGCCCTCATACCTGTTTATATCTGTCGAATTCAGATACATTTACGAAAGCTGGAATAGACCAGCCTTCACCATCATGACTAAGTATTAGTTGTTTATTGCATTTCAGGCTTACATATGTATTGCGAATCTAGTGTTCAATTACCAGATACACAAGTGTAGTTCGTAAAAATTACATATGTGGTAAAAAGTGACCAGTAGATTCTGAATATATATAAATATATAAATAAATATATATATATATATATATATATATATATATATATATATATATATATATATATATTATATTCAGAATCACAAATATTAAGCCACAAATGTGTAATACTTCAGTGGTCAAAAGTCATCGTATGTCGTTTCCCAACCAAGCTGCTGTTCGAATGCTACTGGTGGTGAAGCACTTGTCAGGTATAATTCCCCTTGGGTGTAAGTTATTCTGGGATACAGTGAATTCGATAGTAAACGACATTTATAGCTTAATATCTGTTTATGTGAACACTGTCACGGCATATGTAACATATCCCTCTCCTCTCTCTCTCTCTCTCTCTCTCTCTCTCTCTCTCTCTCTCTCTCTCTCTCTCTCTCTCTCTATATATATATATATATATATATATGTGTGTGTGTGTGTGTGTGTGTGTATGTATTTATACATGTATATGTATTTACATATAGATACATACACACACACACATATATATATGTATTTGTATTTGTGTGTGTGACTTGTAGAGAGAGAGAGAGAGAGAGAGAGAGAGAGAGAGAGAGAGAGAGAGAGAGAGAGAGAGAGAGAGAAGGTGTCTGTGCCAGCAAACACAACATAAATAAACTCATACGCACATTCATTGACATTATGACAAACAAATGTGGCGACCCTACAGCCCCCTCTAATAGATGCAATCAGCCATGGTGGGTGCACTGGCTGAGTGATGCAGTTAGGCCTGCATTTGCTAGGCCAGTGGATCAATTCCAACTTGACTCCCATTACTCCAGCTAACTGTAAATGAGAACTTAACTCCTACCCTCTTGGCAATATCAGCTCCAAAGGATTAACTTCCATTACTCCAGCTAACTGTAAATGAGAACTTAACTCCTACCCTCTTGGCGATATCAGCTATAAAGGAGAAAAACACGCACACATGTATGTATATATATGTATATATAATTATGTATATAAATAAATATATATATATATATATATATATATATATATATATATATGTATATATATATATATATATATATATATATATATATATATATATATATATATATATACATCACACACAAACAACTGGTGAGTATTATGTGTAGGAGTATTGTGATCGTTTTCTGAAAGCACACATGGAAATCAAAGAAACATATATGCACCGTCTCTCCTTACTCAGCTATGGAGAAAATTCTCCAGGTGTCATCCATTCTTTTCCTAGCGAAGAATTTGGGTGGGTCACTAGTCCCATCACCGTGCTCTCAAGTTTGTCAGGGGAATCACATGGACCGACGACGTCTGGAGCTCTTTGGTCATGCATGCCAAAACTGACCAGACCCAATGGCGTACGACTGGGCAGACCTGAAGACCAGAGTTTTTATTATACTCTTCCGGTACCGCCAGTCGTCTAAGAAATGTTCGGTCTGGTCAGTACTAAGGTGGTGACTACGAAGAAATGCCAGATTCTGTGGGCATACAAACCTCTTAGACGCAATTGGAGTAGAATGTCAGGTTAGCAGTCCTTGCCGAAAACTAGTAAGGTCAGTTAGTGTGTATGTGTATATGTATGTGTTAACACATACAAGCGCACACACACATATTATATATATATTGATACGAATGCTTGTATGTATGTATTATTAACAGAATAAATGACTATCATGATCTTGTTGTCAAACAAAAACGAAAAACCTGCCAACCCATCTATCATTGATGAGTGACTGTTTTCCAATTCAAAAAGATAAAACAGATAAAGTGGGGAGAGATAAAGGCTTGCAAGAATATCCTCGAGCGATGACAGGTATGTAGACCGCTCTTCATCATATTTCAGGTGCGTCCATATGTTAGTGGATGATTTATATGACGGAATGACATTTCTGAAAGGGTTGTTAATAAGTCTCTGTGACTCTGAGGAATCGCTCAGATATGCTCGCTATTTATGGGTGTCCATAAAATTAATCTAAAGATATATATACAGTTTGGAAGATATATTCGTAAATCGAAAGATTTATTAATCAGTCGCTTTTCTTTCCCCGACCACAAGGAGGTCAATTTTAGCGGCCCAGATGACTGGCCATCATTCATAAGGACTTTTGAGCGTATTTTCATTTATCATTGAACTTCCTCAAAAGAATTCTCATATGGCCACTGATTTATGAATATGAATATCATCAGTATTCGAATGAAAATGAATGCCCGATCTTCATTTCGACCGCCGGCGGGCGCTTGGTGTCATAAGCGCCGTCTTTTCTCTGAGGAATGGCTTCGAAGGAGATTATTGTCACTCGAGGGGAACAAAGGAAGACAGAGAAGGTTTTGGCAACGCGGACATTTCTTTAAAAAAAACCTTTGAACTGCTGAACCTACTATGAGATTAAAATAATATGAATTCTAGGAAAGCGTCGAGTTTACAGAGAATAAAGGTTTACTAGCAATTCGTTTTTATTTTCAAACTCTGTCACTAATCCCTGCAGCTTCTCTTAACTATCCCCCATAAGAGCTTTATCACCTGCGGACATCAGCCTTTTGCTGCTTCAATGACCAAAAGGAAAATCTTTGTTTTTTATTATAATCCTTATAATGAGGATATGAAGATCTCAATACTGATTAATGATGTTACTGTGTTGCTCTCATCTCTTTATTATGGAACCATAAGTTGCATAAATCAATTATAAAAGAGCAGAGAACATTTCAGCTCTTGTTTACAAAGTTCTCCTGTGGGAAAGTAACATGTTTTAAATGAAATAATGAAATACAAGGTAGACTACTTCCTAGCTAGCATGTTTACCACTAACTGACTCATTTCATAATGCAAATAGTAAAAGAAAAAGAATCTGTTCATCATAATGTTTGTACTTGAAATCCTCATATTAAGAAGTATGGCTGAGTATCACAGACATATTTTCAAATACTTTTTAACTCCTACAGCACGTCAAAACGCTGCAGGGGGTAAACAAAATGAATTGTGAGAAACGCAACCTCACATATGTCAGAGAGAGTGTCAGAAATTTGGATAAACGTCTGATATGGATAATGTTTTAGCAGTTGACTGTTGGGGCGAAAATCACAGAATGAATAAATGACATTAATATAAAACAGTTCTAGAAAGGCGTATCCGGAACACTCGCCGTTAACATTTTTGCCGTAGGAAAACTCGCCTCAGGAATTTTCGCCGTAGGAAACTTTGCCTTATAAGATTTTTGCCGTAAGAAATTTCGCCGCATTTGTTATCAAGTATATATGGCTCACAATATTGTTACTTCGATTTAAACATTTTAATAGGCGAAGTACCTTGTTATCAAGTATATCTGGAACCTACTAACGTTACATTTTGATTGACTAAGTACCTTGTTATATAATTAAAATACCCAAATTGAATAGCTAATTTGAACACTCAAAGGAGTAGAGTTAAACTCTTTAAATTTTCTTTACTCATTAGACAACATTTTTTTGTGCAGCCAACCCATAACAATGGTCTATCAAGTGGAAAGTACCAGATGCGGTGTGAAATTAGTTGACGATCTTAACTTTGTTTACAGAATAGATAGAAAATACGGTGAAAAACATATTGCAAATGTGCAAATAAAGAATGTAAAACTAGAGTGCATATAACCGTGCTGGAAAATGATAATTGATCTATATGTAAAACATTTGGCGAGCATTGCCATCCGTCTCATCCATCAAAACCAAAAATGTATGAAGCAAAAACAAAATTGAAATCACTAGCCAATAATTCACGAACTTCTGCACGGTCGTTAATTGCAGAAATTTCATCTAGTTTAGATGATAATGCATTGTCTTTGCTACCGATTTCATCGCGTTTGTCTCGCAGTATTAGAGGTTGGAGACAAGAAAAGCCAAGCTCCCCCGATCCCAACCACAAGAAGTGGATATACAATACCTGAAGAATATAGATTTCTTGAAAATGGCGAGAACTTTTTATTGTACGATAGCGGTGAAGATGATCCGGATAGAATTTTAGTGTTTGGCACTCATGTTAGCTTAGAGGACCTTGCTAATAATAAAGATTGGGCTTGTGATGGCACTTTTAAATGTAGCCCAGATATATATTATGAGTTATTCACGTTACATATTATCATAAGACATATTAGCGTACCACGTCTTTTTGTTTTGCTACCTACAACAGTAACCTACAACAGACTTTTTAGCGCCTTGAACGACTTACACCCATCATTAGAGCCCGAAACCTTAATGGTTGATTTCGAGAAAACAATTATCAATGCTTTCTGTGATATTTTCCAACAACAAATATAACAGGTTGTTCATTTCATATGGCTAAGAATATCTATCGCCAACTGTGGATATAGGTTTAAAGTCGCGCTATCTTACGGACGCAGAATTTATAACAAAATCAAATGCTTCACTGCATTAGCATCTCTGCCAGTGTGTGAGGTTATTGATAGCTTTCTTGAACTGACTGACGATGATGATTTGCCCCAAGAATTTGTATCATACTTTGAAACTCACTATATCGGAGGAGAACGGGGTCGAGGTGAACGAAGACGAAGAATGCAGCCAACTTTTCCTATTGGATTGTGGAATGTCTTCGAACGAACCCAGAATGGTATGATCAGAACCAAAAACAGCGTAGAAGGCTTCCACAATGCAGTACAGAGCTCCATGACTAACATGCACCCAAATTTGTGGAAACTAATTGCGTATTTGAAAAAGGAAGAGACATTAGCAAAAAAGAAAAAGTGTGATTTAGATCGAGGAGATGCAGTACAAATGAAGGAAATATATATTGATATCAATGCAAGACTTCAGCGGAAAATGCTTCATTACAGCCCAACGCAAAAAACATTATTTACGAAGCATTGCTTGGAATTTCCACACATTTTTAATTATTTCTTTGTTAATTAATTTGATATATTTTTAGTCTTTTATTTTTTAAATAAATGTTTACTTTTTAATTTCTTTTCTGGTGTTTGACCCTCTAAAAAAGACTTGTTAAGTAATACTTATAAAAATAAAGTCCTGTCTATACAAAGGTTTTTTCCTATCCTTACCAAAATAAATCAATGTTTGGAACACAATCAAATAATTCACAAATTATAACAAATTATGATGACATTTACAAGGGACAAACAAAAAGAAACATGGTACTTCGTTAATCAAAATGTAAAAATCAGATATACTTGATAACAAGGTACTTCGCTTATTAAAATGTTAAAATCGAAGGAACAATAGTGTGAGCCATATATACTTGATAACAAGGTACTTCGCATATTAAATTGAACATTACTCCAAAAGGGACCGTTCAAGACAAGGGTATCGAAAAAAATGCGACGAAATTGTCTTACGGCAAAAATCCTATAAGGCAAAGTTTCCTATGTCGAAAATTCCTGAGGCGAGTTTTCCTACGGCAAAAATGTTTACGGCGAATGTTCCTAGAACCCTACAAAGGCTATTGGCAAACCCGATATCGACAGTGGTTGGGAACAAATCCTTTGGCAACTTAGACTGAATTAATACAAATTATGTCTCATTGGAAACCGGCCTTTCAGATGTGATTGGAGAACCTAATATGGAGACAGCTTCTATAGTCGGCCAGCATAATTTTCCTGAATCCTAATCCTGATCCGTGGGGAAACCTTCGGGGTAGTGTCTTGAATGTGAGCGAGAACGGGCGCCTGGTGAGAATATCTACAAGGACAGCATTACGATTACTAACAGTCGATTCCATTCCTATCGACGGAGGGGCAACAGCACTTGAAAGACCAAGAAATTCTGTATTGTTATACAAGTCTATATAAAAGACTGCGCGAGGAGGGTCGTTTTGACTCCTGTGTTTGCAATAACGTGATTGTCTCGGGTATGCCACTAATAATAATAATAATAATAATAATAATAATCATCATCATCATCATTACTATTATGATTATCATTGCTATTTTTACTATTATTATTATTTTAATAAGCACCACCCCTGGGAGAATAGTGAGTGACAGCGTCAGTCGGGCTTCTCTGACACCAGGAGTTATGACACAGGAGAAACACGAGTGGCGGAATTTCACAAAGGGCTTTTGCGTCACACAACATCGGAACGATGATGCAGGTGATGATGATAATTATTATTACGGTTATTATCAAATAATCGATAGTATCAGCAATTAAAGCTGAGATACTTAAAACTTCACATAAAACATTTATGATACTGAAGAACCTTTGAAAGGAGACCAGTAAAAATTCTTCCTAAGAGTTAATCAAGCGTAATGGACTTGATTCAAGAAAAAAACATCACTGAATGCATTCCAACTGATATAAAAGACGGAGATTTGGTCCCGAAGAAATGTAGCAGAAGAATCTTGCCAAAATGAAAGGAAATTCTCTAGGGAATCATTCCTTTGAAGGTTAACAGAGCCTTGCTCAGCTACAAAGCGTCATTTTCCAAAAACAGGTATTGAGACTCACAGATATTTGTGTAAGCGGGTCCTCAATCCACCAGCGGGAGGTCGCGTTTCGTTAAGACCTTCTGTACATCGGTTAACCTAAGAAATTAATTGTGAAAACGGTGGTTGGATGGCTGTGGTTATACGCTGCACAACATGGAGAAAGGTTTGTGACTAGCAGCTTCATCCCACTGATTGTGAATGAGACGGGCAACACTTTCTGGGGTCATCATCATTGAAGATAAAAGAGGAATAGGTGGTTATAATTATATATATATATATATATATATATATATATATATATATATATATATATATATATATATATATATATATATATATATATATATATATATATATATATATATATGTGTATATACATATTATATAATATATATATAATATATATATATATATATATATATATATATATATATATATATATATATATATATATCCATGTATATAAATATAATATATATACATATGCGTGTTTATTTGTATGTATATAACAACGTATAAATATATACGTATTAGCTTTGCCATTAACTTCAGGCTATACGCTGGCCATAAAAATGTACTTATCAGGAAATGGCAGGTGATAACAATTATGTATATGCTGCAAATAAGTACACGAGAGAGAGAGAGAGAGAGAGAAGAGAGAGAGAGAGAGAGAGATAGTAAACCATCCTGTTAATCATCCGCCGCCTATGATGATGACTAAATACGTACAAGACATAAAAGTAAACCTTTGAAAACTGAAAAGTTAGCTCTAAATCAGTGTTTCAGGAATAACTTAAGGAATCTGCTCGTAAACTTAATTAGAAATTAAATTGGGTAGATAATTACAGATATATTTTGTCAAAAAAATGCACCAGAGAATTGTTATCAGCTCCATATTCTGAATAATTCTGTTGGAAGTCTGCTAGACAAATCAATACCAAGAAATATGTGAACGATTAGAATTTTACATCATAGGAAATTTGCTTGGCCGGTCAAAATAAAATTATAAATCAAATAGACAAAACCTTAATTGTTACTGGCGACCTGCGGGAGAAATGAAACCAAAAATAAAAGGAAAATGAAAATGGAAACAATGTAACAGTTCGGTTATGAAATAACTTGAGACCTATAGAGATGTTTAGTTGTATATCACCGAATTTCTGAAGTTAATTGAAATTGAACTGGAATAAAAACTCTCAGTTATTGCCACACCTGAAGAGTAATTTGGCGGGGAAATTCATTAAATTTTCGCCAATCGGACAGTAAAGCCTTAATCATTCAACTTGGGTTTTGACAATTAGGTCGACAATTTCCGGTAAGATGATGATTCTCTCTCTCTCTCTCTCTCTCTCTCTCTCTCTCTCTCTCTCTCTCTCTCTCTCTCTCTCTCTCTCAGCCAATCTCCTCGAATATGACTCTGGCTTTATCCGTGTTTATGCTCATTTGAATACAAAATTTTTAATTTACTCATTGGGGAAATTGTCAACTATTTAAAAATATTTGGTTTTGATTATTTTGAAAGTGTTCTTTACACTTTTTGCTTAAAGTTGAAATCCCTGACAAACTAAGAACACTAACACTTTAATTAATGTGACATCTTGTTTACCTCAGAAGTCTTTTTGTATGAACTGGAACTGAAGTACCGACTTATCCGCAGATCAACCCATCTGTACATCTGATTTATGACTGTGGTAAATTGGCATTTATTTTAATACCCCGTTCGAATGATTAGCTACATTATGTTTGTCGTTAGCGAATGGCTGTTTTCTTTCTGTTGTTTGTGTTGTATTGTATTTGCTTACTTTTGACGTTCCCAGTGCACCCTACTCTGTTGACTGCTGTAAATCTTTGTAGCGGGATCGCAGGTGAATAAAGCCTTGAATATGCATTGAGGTTTTTTGTTACAATTATCTCATACGGCGTTTACACAATGTTCGAGCGTGTGGGTATATCCAAGTACGAACATGATACATTACTGTATGTTTGCGTTGAAAATCTTTAAATCTTTGTTCATTATTAATGAATTACTATTCAAGATATGGATATTGTTCACAAGATTTATTTTTCATTCACAGTACTTATTATCTCAACCCTGTTTTCGTCTGTTTGAGATCTAGTGAAAGGAAACGAACGTATATGGCTCCTAATTTGATTTCGTGGATCACTTTCATGTCGGGAGCAGAAACCGTAAAAAAACAAAAAAGATACATTTTTCGTATATGGGCAAAATACTTGTACTTTCATCAGAACATTTCTCATCGTTCCTTGACGCGCGAGACTATTCACAGACGCATTCTATGTTTAACCATTATAGTTCAAGCATGTTTTCGTACCCGGCAAATGAGCCCGCCCCGTCAGGTACTTGTCAGGTGAGAGACGCTCACTTATTTCACCGAAAGGCAGGAGACTGCTGCTACCTTTATGAGGGGAAGGTACCCTGACAGGTGTTCTCGGCAGGTATTGGAAGGAAATTATTTTAAAAGGAACCTCAAAATGATGGAGAATTTTTTTCATTAATTCATTTCAGTGTAGCGGAAGTAAAATCGTGAACTTGGTATATATTAGGAAACAATTTAAAAGGATACATATACATTTTTACCAATAAAATGACAATGTTTATTTCTAGGTAGCAGTGAAGCAAAAGATTTGTATATGTCAGTAGATTAACTTGAAGGAACATTCATAATAAAGGAGTTTTATTCACAGATTTACTCCCAGGTATCTGGTCTTTTTTTTAAAGAGAAATGTAAATCAAGCATATTTTTCATAGACTCTTCGTGAGTGTCATGCAGAAATGTTATTATGAAACCTTTCATTAGCGAGGAATTTAATCACGTAGTTGGGAATTTGCAAGTAAGCGTATCTTAACCGTGGGTTTCTGAAATTATACTTTGGAAAATTAAAATGGTGGAGTGTGCTTCATACATTTATTCGGCAGCTTGATGAAGAGAATCAAGGTAAAAAAAAGTCACAGGAAAAAAACCATAGAACTAAAGTCACAAATAAGTCACAGGAAAAAAGTCACAGGAAAAAAAATCACAGGAAAAAATCACAATAATCTTTCCTAGATAGTGACCCCTAAGGATTTTAACAGGTATGTATCAACCCTTGCTGCGTGTTTAGTACAAGCCCGTTGGGGATTTCCGTATGAACAGGAACAAAAGACTGTAAATATCATAAAGATAATGACCCCCCAGAAATATCGCGAATTTTTCCCTGTGACTTTATTACCGGCCACCATAAATTAAGGTGACTTTTTTCCTGTGACTTTTTTCCTTGTCAAAATTGTGACTTTTTTCCTGTGACTTTATTACCGGCCACTGATAAAGAGATTCTTTACAAAGAAAAAGTCGAAAAAGCTATTTTTGTAGACTTTTTTCTACGATTTTTCCTGGACTGTTTTGCTTCTGGTTCTCCCCTCTCACATAATAATAATAATAATAATAATAATAATAATAATAATAATAATAATAATAATAATAATAATAATAATAATAATAACAGCTAATTTCAAATTCAGACGACTTGAAATTTGTCCTAAGAGGCAGTATTATGATTAGAGATGTTTACGAGGAAATTAATTAGTAAACGACAAATATAATTAATGAGCAGGTAAGGCAGCCGCAGGTATTGTTTTGAGGATGCAAATACCTTTCGGTTGCTTTTGAAGCCCAATATGTTTTTGAAGTGACGAAAATGCCAGTCCATCATAATTAGGGACAAAGAGAGAGAGAGAGAGAGAGAGAGAGAGAGAGAGAGAGAGAGAGGGACCTTATGGGTCAACGCCTATTCAAAGCGCATCTTGTGATTATTTTATAAGCTTTTTTTACGTGTTTCCTCCAGTGATACGCCGTTCTGTTTACTCGTTTCCTTTCGTCCTCGAAAAAAAACAAACAAACAAAAAAGTAAAAAACGAAAGACATGAATGACGAATATGAAATTATTCCCCTTGTATCCAAAAGAAAAGAATTAATTAAAACAATGATGGATTTAAAAAAAAAAACATTAAAAATAAACACTTGAAAGTGAAAATTACACAATTTTCGTCTTCTACGGTTGAAGATCGTTGAGAAAAAATAACAGAATAACGTACCGGAAATTTTCTTGAAGTGAATGTAAAAAATATAAGATAATTTCCTCAATAAACCTGGTCAGTAATTGGATGGATGCCCACTAGGAAGTCCTAGACAAGGTAGGTATTTAGCCCCATGAATATCTGTGGGGCAAGGCGTGGCACAAGCAGCCTCAACTC
>NC_089772.1:5589124-5594124 GCF_040412425.1 Macrobrachium rosenbergii | reverse complement strand
AATGAGTTCTTAGTTGGAAATCTCGATGTTCATGACTACTGAAGATCTTCGAGGTCAGACCGGGTATGAACAGAAATGTAGAATTATTATAATAGTAATACTAATCAAGTCATTTGAAGGTAAATCTGTACAGACTTATCTTTAAATATATATACACATATTTTTTCATCAAGTCATTAGTTGACCGTTTTCTGCGACAGGTGCACAGGAACTCATCTTGAAGTTTCAATCTGTAATAATAAAAGGCGAGTGGATCTTGTTTGTCCGCCCCGGTGTGTGTCGACCGGGCAAACTACAGTGGCGGCGCGCGGCGGGCCGACGTGTGCGCAGCGTAGCGCGCGCCATCAACCTCGTGACAAAATATTTGAAAGAAATTTGGTGAGGGACTGCTGCTGGGCCGGAATATTATTGTTATTATTTGCTTTTCTTTTGTCGCTCATAGAAGGCAAAGCAGTGATGTAGGTGAAATAGTGAAACTTCAGTTCCCATCATGGTCTAACGTGTCATCTGCTTCGAAGTCTACCCCAAAAAAATTATTCCAAGCTAAAATTGTTAGGGAACAAAGAATGAGAATAAATAAATAATTACAATATAACTTACTGAGCACTGAATGCAGACCTATAATTAAAGACAAAGAACACAAAAAATACGGTACACATACAGTATGCTTTTGATAAAAAACCCTGTAATAATATATTCGTATAGACTGGGCATTATCTTCTACTTACTAGTAATAATTAAATACCTTGTTATAATAACTTTCCTAAATCTAATAGGTCAATGAGTTTCGGTGGAATGGAAACCCAACTGTTTGATGATTTTACTTTCCGTAAAATACCTAGATCTAGATTACATATATATATACAGTATATATATATATATATATATATATATATATATATATATATATACGTGTGTGTATATATATATATCAATCATTTATATTTAATTTTAATTCCTTTCTTCTTTGCTCTACACTCCAATTTATCATTTTTCATATAAAGGCATTTTCTTACACTGGAAGCTTTGGAAGTAAGCCAGTGTCCTTTCATTTTGCTTTATGAGAAAATATGCCCACTATCAATATGATTGTCATCGTTATTATAAAAATAACAAAATACTCAAACGGAACAAGCATAAAACGTCAATGACGAGGAAAATATAGAAAAAAAATTGGAAACAGCAAATTAATTTGGATGAATTACAAAGCTGATCAGTATTCACATACAAAAGCAGCGATGGCAGTCACAAACATAATACTGCACGGTGCTTCTAGAATTAAATCAGTTACAGTACGCAGAATAAAGGCGAAATGTCTGATGCTAGGAAGAGTGAGAACGTGGCAGTTTCCCAGAATGCAGAAACGAGCAGCAAGCATTACTGGTTGAGGTCGAGGTACTAAGATGCTGATAATAGTCCCCAGCTGAAATACTGCTGGTGGAAGATGGTAAAAAAGGATGGTCTATATCGAAATGGCAGTTCTTGGGAAATAGGAAACTACTACTCCGAACAGTCTCATCTAAAAGAGAAAGGTACCGGGAAATTACTGACGCCCAGGCAGAAGCCCAACCTTCCCATAATGGTAGAAGAAGAGATCTGAATCATGTGGCACTAGTATCACCAATTAGTAAACACAGGTAAGCCTTAGTCTTGTAGGATCATGAGATGACAAATTTCCTAAGTATTGGGGAAAGAAAAGCTTGGTTTCAAATTAAACTTTTGGTAGTGTCGAATGCTCAGATCATTAAGTACCATGTTAAATATGTGAAATTGATCGTGAATTCTGAAGTGCAGTACGATGTCAGCTCGTCAGCAGTCTTCGTTTTGTTGAAAGTTATCGTCATACTGCAATGACTGCACCAATTACTGATCTTTTCTCGATTTCTGTGAGGAGAATATTATCAGGGGTATTATATTCAATTCTGTTGTGAAGTAAGACGAACACAAAACACCCCAAATAATCTACAGAAAGGTATGAAACAAAGACGTAGCTTTCCAGAAGAAGCAACAAATTTATTCATCTGATCCCTCCAAGAAAAGTAATAAAAGGTTTAATTGCAGTTCTATCAAAAAGTGTCGAAAAATTGAAGAAAAGAGCAGTAAGTAGTAACTGTGGTGTGGAGGCATTAAACTTGAACTAATGACAGAATCTCAACTCAGGTAAGCTCACAAGATCGGAGCTAACAGAGGCAGCGAACAAATGGAAAGGGCTGAGAGATGGAAGAAGAAAAATGTGAATGACTCAGCCACGGAGGTCACTCAAAAAGAGGATTGAAAGAGTAACTGAGAGAACAGAATACAGAGGGTCGCCAGCAGAGGTAGGAAAGGGAACATAATTATGGCGTACCATCAGTTTTTGCTTCGTTGCAAGACTAAAAAGACTTTGTAGAAGGAAGAATTACTGGAGAAAGATCTACTTTCTACTCTCAGGGGATTCATTGTTAACTGTTTCCATCTTTTGTATAGCACATTTGTGTTGTTTATATTGTGTGCTTATCGATTTCTGGCTTATTTCTACGTTCCCTCTACAGCATTTCGGTGACCTAATGAACCTCATGACTCTTGGTAAAGGAATATAGTTTTCATTTTATTTTTAATCCGCCCGTACTCATCTCTTTGATAAATGTCCTCCATAGATATCAGAATACTATTTCATGTGATGTGTTTGTTTCTTGTTCCTTTGCAACTTCCTATACGACATGATCGACGTTAAAACTGCAAGGAGAGTTGTATATAAGTCTTTTCGTTCTATTTTTGCAAAAGCTACAAATAACTTCTGCACAACCAAAACCTTAAAGCATCTACAACACTTTCTCAAAACACAGCATAAACGATCTGAAATACATTTACGTAATGGGGAGCAAAACGTCTGAAACATTCATAGAAGCAAAACCTAAAACATCTAACATCTCCGAAGTACTTCAAACATAAAGCAGCTACAAGTCTTTCACAGCAAGTATCTAAAAAAAATTCCCAGAAACACACAATATAAAGCCAGAAAAATAATTTTACAACACAACCTGAAGAATTTAGAACATCAGAAAACAGCATGTGATGTGTTTGTTTCAGCATAAAACTCCTCAAATATTTTAAACTACACAAGTAGCTGGCAATCACCTCTACTTCTACTGTTCCTGAGATTTCTCTACTCGAGCAAACTTTCCGATTTGCAATAAAAGTCAAGGAAACCGCAATGCTCTTGAGAAAGGAGCAAAGATACGGCTAGGGGCGTGAAAATATGGAGAGTATATGGAGAAAATATGGCATTAATGACCATGGGAGTGCCTGGGAATAAGTTACAGATATGTACTGCATGGCATTTTATTCTCTGAAAGAAATGCATAAGTGATTCTGTCAGGGTTTTTTTATTATGAGTATGTTTCGGGTGTGATCTCTGAAGGGAAATGGTGTGTAAAATTAAAATATATATATATATATATATATATATAGGGGCAAAAAACATGTATATATATTTATATATATAATTATATATATATATATATATATATATATATATGTATGTATGTATGTATATATATAATATATAATATATATATATATATATATATATATATATATATTTATATATATATATATATATATAAATTCAGGAAGGGATTTAAAATTAAGTGCCATCAGAACAGTATTTGCACATGAATTGATAGTAATATTGAATCATTATTTATTTATAGATATATATATATATATATATATATATAAATGTGTACATATATTACAGTATATATATGTATATGTATATATAATATATATATATATATATATATATATATATATATATATATATATATATCCTGTGAATATTATAGTAGCAACTGAAAACAGAGAGAGGTAACCTTTAACCCGGCGAAAGCCTTTTCGTAACGCACAGTCACACCGAAAGAGTTCCGAGCAGCCCGTAAAATAATGTCTGAACGGGCGAATTATCCATCCGCCCTCTTTAATCATGGCGCGAAGGCGTTTTGGCTCGTGAAAATGTCTCCTAAAAGACAAGTGGTCCTGGCTTCGCATACACATTTCACATGCTCTCCCAGTCACAAGCAGAGAGGAATTATTTTAGCGCATAAGAAACTCCCGCTGTTACAAACAGAAGCTTGCGGTTGAAGTTGGCTTCTTTACCGCGGAGCGTCTTTGGCTGGGAACCACCCACTGATTTTGCTCTCTTTTTCTTCCCGGAATTCGAATGCACTCTTACCAGATTGCTACGTGGGAAGAAGCTTTTGTCATCCGTATTGTTCTTCTTATAGCTCTGCTTATCATCCTTGTTTCAGTATGAGGCAAATCGTACTTTTACTTATTGGATCGATTAGTTTTATCGAATGGTTTTTTTAGTTTTCTGTAAAAGAAAACTATTATAGAGATGGCTATTTGTCTGTCCGTCCGCACTTTTCCTGTCCGCCCTCAGATCTTAAAAACTACTGAGGCTAGAGGGCTGCAAATTGGCATGTTGATCATCCACCCTACAATCATCAAACATACCAGATTGCAGCCCTCTAACCTTAGTAGTTTTTATTTTATTTAAGGTTAAAGTTAGCCACGATCGTGCGTCTGGCACCGCTATAGGTGCCAACGACACAGGCCACCACCGGGCTGTGGCTGGAAGTTTCATGAGCCGCGGCTGGGAGTTGCATTGGATAAAAGGGACAGTCACCACCGTAATAACTGGATAAAAAGGACAGTAACCACCGTAATACCTGGTTCATACAGCATTACATGCTGAACAGAAAACTCGATTGCGCCGAAGAAACTTCAGCGCATTTTTTACTTGTTTTAGATTGAAGCTTCGAAATACATCTGAGTATCTAACACTTTCTGATGCTATCCTTTCTCTTGCTTTCCTATTTCTTTTCGTTTCTTTCCTTCAGTTTGCAACATTTCAATGATTCTGGGGTAATGTGTCCATAAATCTTCATATAAGGAAATACGTTTAATATCTTTTGGTTCTAATTTTCGAAATTCGCGACAAAAACCATGGCATTTCA
>NC_089772.1:5499124-5586624 GCF_040412425.1 Macrobrachium rosenbergii | reverse complement strand
AGAATAGGAAGTGGAATAGTGTGCGGATCAAGTTTGTTATGAAAAGATGTGCAGGATATTTAAGAGCAAGTAAAAAATTTGCATGTGTGTACATAGACTTATTAAAAGAATAATTGATAGAATTATCATATCACTTAAGGCTACATGTTGAAAAAGGTGGTGACAGATTTGTTGGAAAGGGAGATTCAATGCAAGGATGTTTAATGTCTCCAAAGTATTTTTTAACCCTTTTGGGTTTTGATAATGTAAGAGTAAATCATCACTTTCTCAAACCTTCAAATTTCCGCTAGCTTCTGCATAAAGCTGCAGGTAAGGCCAGGAAGAGAACCATTCAGCAGATCAGTGGCCTCAGGGTTCCCTTACGAAGCACCAGTAAAAGGTCCCTCTGTCGACTTGGGGACCTAATACTTCCTCCATGATAACGGGAGGAGTGACTATAATATTAATTTTTTTTTATTTTGACATTGAAAAAAGGCGCAAAACTTTACTCCTATTTCCTGAGATTTCTTAAAGACGCTTGATCCATTCCACCAATTTTTTAATCTCCTCCTAGAAAAAGAAGCTGAAATTGGAACTAACTCCAAATAGATCCACACTGGATTCAGAACAGACTGGTGAATGGATCTGGCTTCGAGTAATCTCAGAAAGTGGGAACAAGATAGCGTAACTTTTTTTTCTAGCACAATAAGTCAAATTGAATACTGAAGGCAATACTACAAAAAATACAGTGGGTGCCTTGAGTCTAGGTTCACCAAGGGAACCATTTTCTGGTGCTTCCCTGGGTAAAAGTGTTGATTTGTCAAGGTCCATAGGACATAAATGTATGATGGTGATGCCTTAGGAAATACAATAGTTTGGTGAAGGGTTAAGGATCCTGGAATGCTGATGAAATCTCTTCCTGTATGACTAAGGACGACTACTTTGTTAGTTCTTGCAAGATACTTGATATTAAAACAACAGCACTTTTACAGTTATATTTTGTGTGAGTTACTAAAAGGATGATGGTATAGGAACTCTGTCTTATTTACTAGGTTAGCGTTGTAAAAGTAAATGTAAAAAAAATAAGATTTTGAGTATCGGATGTAGTATAAATGAGAATAATGGTAGAACCAAAGATGTGTGAAGGGGAGAAATCTGGATTTTACGACACTTGGTGAAACAAAATGATATGGGTGTGCAGAACTCGGAAGGTAGAGAATGTGAGGCAAGAAAGGCATCAAATCTTATGCCAGGAAGACTAATTAACTAATAGAATCACAGAAATGTTAGAAAATCTAAGACAGAATTGCGCTGGTATTGTGTGTGTGTGTGTATGTGTGCGTGTGTGTGTGTGTGGTAGGAAGCATCAAGAACCTACCAATTACTCGTACGCCTCTGTAAAAAGTTTATGAAATATTTGACCCAAAGCTCTACAGTTTTCTGCACTGAAAATTTAAGCCCGTTACAGCAAGTGGTGGATGAATGTAACGTTGCTTTTTATCCTGGGGTTCTGTGAAACCAGGTGCTTCTAAGAAAAAATATATATATATATATATATATATATATATATATATATATATATATATATATATATATATATATATATATATATATATATAACGTGTGTAGTAGACAGATAGAAAGATATGTCAGATATATAAAACCTACTTACATGAATGTATAGCGTATGTTAAATACAAAAATGTACGCACATCACAAAATGACAGACTGAGCCAGAGTGGTTTCAGTCATTAACGAGATGTCTCTCGAGAGCAAATCTCAATAAACACCTTGATGAAGACAAAGGAACGTCCTTGACTCTGAGACCGAGGAGTCATTAGAGCGAAGTGGACAAAATGATTAACTCGGCTCCATCTCTTAATGGAATTACTCGAGAGAGCAGATTCTTGTCAGGTGATTGAAACATCTGCATAAGCTTAGATTATATTTCCCAGTAACTCGGATTTTTAATTATGCGTATTGCAAAATTTCCATTGACCCTCCCGCCCCCCAACCTCCATTCCACCCTCTCTCCCCACCCCCTCTCTCTCTCTCTCTCCCCTGTTATAATATTTTACTTTTTTAATTAGGTCTATCATTCATGTTCTCTCTCTCTCTCTCTCTGTTACAATATTTCATTTTTCAATTAGATCAGTTTCTCTCTCTCTCTCTCTCTCTCTCTCTCTCTGTTACAATCTTTCTCAATTCTCTCTCTCTCTCTCTTACAATATTTCATTTTCTCAATTAGATCAGTTTCTCTCTCTCTCTCTTCCAAAAGAGATTAGTAAAAAATGGACGAAATCGTAATAAAGCTAATATCTGATTGAAAGCAGGTTTCGAAGATTTGTTTAAAAAAGTTTCAGATAAGGACACCAGATGACTGAAATCAACAAACACGGAAGAAACAGCACTGCAGAGACATCATAAAAAAAAAATATGAACACTTTTATTTATGGATCCCGTTTCCTCTGTGCCCCTCCCCTCTCTATCTGTAATTTCTAAAGTGGGTATAACGTAACTTTACACCTTTTTCTCTGAACTTTGTTTGTTTCTTCACTGGTGAACAACACGAAAAATTACGGGAATATAAGAGTGTTTAGACGGCAACTCCAAGCCCGATGGGCGTTATGTACCGAACCGAATCTCTGAACTCGGTTTCTTCATTCTGTATACTTGGATAAGTGCCACGCTGTGGGGATTTTACCCCGGAATGGACAACGGCAAGTCTACAGGAGAATTTCATGGAGTTTATTACTCGTAGACTACCGTTGTTCCAAATAAAAAAAAAAATGAATATTGTTTTTTAAGGTAATAGGTTAATGTAGCTTTCCTTAGCAACAGGGTGTGACGTCCATACCTACATCATTTAGGGTAGAAGAGATTCTTTAGCCTTGGCAGGCATCTCTTTTAGAAGAAGGAATCTCTGAAATCAAACCAGAGGGTAGAAGGGACCCTTTAGCCTTGGTAGGTGACCCTTCTAAGAGAAGGCTACTCTGTTACTAGTGGTGGAATAGAAGACGAGCCTGACCCAAAGTTAGCAGATGCCAATTTGGCCCACCACAGATGAGGCTAAGTACTTCCTTCAAGTTTTCTCCTTAAGGAATTATTGTAATTTCTCCCACCTATATGGTAAATTCTGTTTGCAGCACGGCGAGACTCTGAATACAAACCATATCTCCCAACCTTGGACTGCGCCATACCCATTGTACCGTGGCCTTCCATGGTCTTGGGTGTCCGTTCCCTAACTTGAGGCATTTCTCTTTTTTGTTCACTGTCCTGTTTTTTTCAAAAGTGTGTTGGACAGGATGAGAAGAAAGCAAAAGTTACTTGGTGGATAATCAGGAAAGAACCTTCTTCTTTACCTGCCTTTTCCATTTCAAGTTTTTATAATTTCTAAATCCACCCTGACTGCCCTCCTCCAGTTATTGAGGCTAACCTGGTAGGTTTCTTATTTGCTTCACAAAGTATCCAGGCTCCACCTTTTTGACTAGTTGCTTCCAGCGCTTTTTGTTGACATGGTCAGGCTTATTCATCTTTTTAATGACATTATTGTAAATATGCAAAGACTGTTGTTATTGATATTATTGTTGATTGTTCTGTTGATTTTTACTATGTTGCTGTAGTTATGAATGTATTTATTAGATATGTTTCTAATTTTATGTTGTTAATTTTAATTCTTTCAGGAGACATTCAGCTTAACCCTGGCCCTGCATTTCATTACTGTAAGAAAAATTGCAGAGTGATCTCCAGAGTTGTGCCCTTAACTACGATTAGGTGTTTTTATCCAAGGCACTTGTCAGAAGTAACAAGTCAAAGGTGGAGTTGTTAATCCCAAGGTTTGATGGTCCTGACTTCATTTATTGTCGTATCATCCCAAATGCACAAGGTATGGCTGTATACACTAAATCTGGATGACCTATTTTTCATTTTTGTTTTAAGGTTTTCGTTAAGTTCAATAATGTTTATGTACTTGCTGTTTACTGCAGTCCAAATATTGATGATTCTTTAAATGGCTGTCTCTTGGAGAGAATTAGTATGGCTTGGACACAAGATTTTAAAGCTTTATTTATCATTTGTGGGAACTACAGTGCAAAGCACAGTGAGTGGCTTAATTCAAATTCCACAGATCAACATGGCCGGTCTGATAAGATTGTGTCCAACTAATCACGAAGCCCACTCATATTTCTGGTAATAGATTAGACCTCATATCCACCAACATTCCAGCTACCATCAATTCCAAGGTCTGTGAGATATAGGCACTTCCAACCATTGTGCCAGTACATTCCTAATGCCACCATCAGAAAAACGGTCATGCTGAAATTAGAACCAATTGGGACGGCATTACTGAAGCTAGTTACGCACTTAACATTGCAGATAATATGTCAGGTCCGGATCCCAAGAAGTTAAATGAAATACTGATGGCTATTTTAGTAAGGTATATCCATAGAAAGGTCAGCAAGATTAAGACAAATGGACAGTCATTGTTTGATGGTACATGTAGATGAGCTTACCTTGGCAAACAGACCAGATTCAACACATGGAGATGAAATCATTCACATGAGAATTACGCCATTTTTTGTTGAATCTCACCGTGCTGCAAATAGAATTTATCATATAGCTGGGGGGAAATTACAATAATTCCTTAAAGAGAAAACTTAAAGGAAGTACTCAGCCTCATCTGTGGTGGGTCAAATTAGCATCTGCTAACTTTGGGTAAGACCTCCTCTTCCATTCCACCACTAGTAATAGATAGATGATGGTAGATTGGTTATTGGACCCAAGGAAAAGGCTGAACTACTTCATCGAGCTTTTGAAGCTAAGCAATCAGCTCAGGATGTCCTTCTCCCTGATACATGTCATCCTGGACCTATTCTTACAAAATTTGCATTTTGCTCCAGAGATGTTAAGAAAATTCTTAATTATCTTGATAGCTGGGGTAGAGATGGTCCTGATGGTTTCTTCCCTTTGTTTTTTCAAAAGGTTTCCAGGGTGTTGTCTCCCAAGATTAGTAGATTCTATAGATTTACATGATGGCATTGTATCTTTTGTGGACGAGCGCAAGCTTAGTAATACAGTGTCTGTTTCAAAGAGTAGGATATCTGCAGACTGCAGTAATTACAGGCCAATTTCTATTCTCCCTGTGCTCTCTAAATTTGCAGAAAAATTTGTTTTGAGTCACTTTACAAGTCTGTGGATTTCAATGGATTGTTAGCCGATAGTTAAATTGCATATAGAGGGCAGTCAGGCACTGGATTTCAATGGATTGTTAGCCGATAGTTAAACTGCATATAAGGGGCAGTCAGGCACCTGCAGTGCCTTTAGATTTGACTTGTTATTTGCAAAAGAACCTTGATAAGGGTTTTGAATAATTCCAACAGATTTTAGTGCTGCTTTCGATTTAGTAAATATAGGGCACTTATATATGAACTTCAGAATCTTGGAGTGGGTAGATACTTTTTAGGATACTTCAAGATTCCTTACAGGTACACAGCAGCGAGTTGCTGTTGATGGGATCTTTAGCAAACTAGGGCCTATTGTTGCTTCGAGTTCCACAAGGTAGTGTTCTAGGTCCGCTGTTATCTTTTAATGAATACAAGTGACATGGCTGTTGACCTAGAAAACAAGATTGTTCAGTATGCAATGATGCATCACTTGTGGATGTAGTAAAGTCTTCACTTATGAGAAATGAAGTTGCTCTTAGTTTCAGTAGTGACATGGAGCTGATTAGTGAATAATGTATTCAGTGGGATATGGGGCTGAACTCCAGTAAATTGAAAACACTGTTGATAAGTAGATCCCATACTGATTTTCCACCCCATCCTCCCTTTCGGGTGGATGGGGCTTTGCTGAATGAGTCTGAAGCTTTAACTATTCTAGGTGCAACTTCTGACTCGCATCTTAATTTTGAGAAACATCTCATGAAAGTGTCAGCAAATGCCACACGGAAGTTAATTATTGTACTAAGGCCTAATATTTATAACTGATAAAATCAATGCAACCGGTTTTAGGTCATTTGTCCTTTACCAGAATACTGTTCTCCAGTTTGGATGTCTGTCTGTACCTGAGAGTTATCTCTTTAAACAGAGAAGTTCATGATGTAGGTTTCCGTTCCCTAACATTAGCAGTTACGACTTGGACCATCGACGGATGGTCTCTTGTTTGCCAGTTTGTCATAAGCTGCATTTTAACAGAGGTCTTTCACACTCACAATAATTGATCCATGATCATCTTTTCCTGCCGAGAGTGACCATATTTGCTGAAATGCAGCACCAATATGCAGTAAATATGCCTCACTGTCGAACTTCTCAGTTCCAGAGGTCCTTTATTCCTCACACTATTGGACTGTGGAACAGTTTTCCTGAGGATGTCGTCCAACAGGGAGTCTCAAAAGTTCAAGCGAAGATGCTATACGTTACTACACTAAGGCAGTTCTCCTTGTATTTGATAATATAACTGCATTTTTGTCTTTTATTTTTTGGTTTCTTAATTTATTTTTTTCTCTTCTAATAACTGATCTCTTCTTTCTGTATGTCCTATTACCTTCTGTTACTTCTTTCAGATGGATACCATATTCTTGGGCTTGTTCCTCATGAATTGGAATTTATCTACTGAGAAATAATAATAAAATAAGAAAAATTTTTATGTTAATTATTTCATCTGTATTTGATTAAGCTTCCTTTTATGGGTTCTGTTTCGCCCAGTTTGTTCGGTGGAAGTTTCTTTAGCAACGTAAGGTAACATTTATGTGAACAGGTGCCCATAATATAAAACAATATGGACAGATTTTAATTTAGTTAAATAATATTCACATGGTTGCAAGATGATACGTACATTAGTAAGAGCTACAAAGGAATAAATGAATATTTAAACATTTGTGCGCGAATTGAAAGGCAAGGCGAGCAGGAGATATAAGATTAAACAAGCAAATAACTAATTAAATCTCTGAATGCCTTAGATGATGAGATATCCTCGTACTCAAAAAGTACATTGATTTTAATCTGATCGGTAAACGTCAGTAACAATTTCTTTTTTTATGCTGCTTTTAGTACCAATTTATTCCCACATCTCTTTTCAGTTGGCTCTAATAACTGTGCCATCTTTCGCTATCACAGTTATTTTTTTCCTGTCTCACTTCATCTTACAAACAAATAAAATAGACTGACACATTGTTGTTGTCTTTCTCTTATCCTCACAGTACCCATGACGTCCCAAGAGCCGCTTCATCCCCAGACACTGTCACTCTTTGTCCTTCCCAGTCCTAGACATCCTGCCCTTTCATTTTGATCACGTTCTGCGGCATAACAGCCAACTCTGTCTTAAATGTACCCTCTGTCAGGTTCATATCGTTGCCATGCCATTTTCACGTATCAGTCAATTGCTCAGTCATTGTAGCATATCAGCAAAGATGAAACCCCAAGCCTTTATACTGTATTAAACATCTTTTTGGTTATTTCAGCATTGCCTGAACAGTTTTTCAAACTTAGGAATCGTAATTATAAAATAACAGTAAAAGTGTAATAAACGGAAGGAAGATTTCTTTGCATATTCTATCTCACTCTCTCATGTATATATATATATATATATATATATATATATATATATATATATATATATATATATATATATATATATATATTTTATTCAACAGTTAGCCGTTTTCCCCAGTTGGGTTGGTTCCTTCCACCCCCAAAAAAGTCAATAACAACTGCTGCTATTCATCCCTTGACCGCTAAGTTCATAAGGAATACCTTAAGTATAAAAATTCCATAATATTAGCTACTTCATAGACCTACAAAAAAGCCTAATGAAGCGCACATCAAACACTCCTACTCAGACTGCGGTATTCACTCCTACCTTGCAAGCATTCTCACTCTTACATGATATTAAGGTGACCTCATTACAAGACCTATTTCACTCCATCTATCAGCAATTGCGATCCCTTCAGCTCATGCTTCCTCCCAACATTTCTTGTCCTTCATTCTTTCCACGTGACCACACCATCTCAAAATTTATTACCACTTCCTTATTTCTATAATTTGACCCTCTCAGTCCTTCTTCTGCTTATTCTGTTGAAACAATTTATCTCAACAGCTCCATCCTTTTTTTTTTTATTTGCATTCATCATTCGAGCTGCATTTTCATGAAGGAGATTCGGCTCAACATTCCTTATATTCGAAACTAAACTTTGTCTTGATCAGGCGCTTCTCTTCTCTTTCATTCCTTTTCCACACAACCGGCGGTTTTTCATGCCTGTATCTAATCTTGTGAGTCATCCGGTCTCTCATCCTACCATCATCCTTCATGTTTACTTTCAAAAGCCATACAAAGCAACCACTTCTGTCCTTCCACTTATACTTTCATTCATTGTTCCATCATCCTGGTTTCCACTGACCCTTATAACCTGTCTTGCTCAAGGTTATTTTCAAAATTTTTCTTTTGCACACTCTTACAAATCTTTCACTTGGTTCTGCAGTTCATTTTCACTGTCCTACCTCAACAGATATCGAGCTCTTCGTTGGGCGAGTCGGTAGAGCTGTGGACTGGTACTCGCCAGGCCCGAGTTCGAGTTTCCGGCCGGCTGATGAAGAGTTAGAGGAATTTATTTCTGGTGATAGAAATTCATTTCTCGCTATAATGTGGTTCGGATTCCACAATAAGCTGTAGGTCCCCTTGCTAAGTAACCAATTGGCTCTTAGCCACGCAAAATAATTCTAATTCTTCGGGCCAGCCCTAGGAGAGCTGTTAATCAGCTCAGTGGTCTGGTTAAAATAAGGTATACTTTTTTTTTTTTAACAGATATCGATCTCTACAGAATGTCCTTTCTCTGACTTCTCGCTTGAACTACAGTAAATAAATAGCTGTAGAGATATGACTCGCTTTCATCTCAGACCCAGTTTTACACCAAATCAGTCTTTCTCCTATTCAGATATTCTAATTACGTTTTCCTTATCCTAAAACCCTTTAATCATTCTCAATAAATGATTTTGTATGTATTGTTACATCCTCAGCGCCCACAACATTGCACCTCTATAAATTATAAGGCCATGCATTTCACAGGGAGCCCTCCACTTCATTCTCAAACTTCTCACTTTCTTCCCTACCTTACATTTCATTATTTACTAGATATCTTTCAAGGAATACTAAGTCTTACAGAGTCCTTTATGATCTTTTTCTTTACATAAAAGAGTAACTATTCCTGTCATCCATCATTTCGAACTTAACTTAAATTATACACACTTTGGTCAGGTGCCTAATTTACATACATACGTATATATGTATTCATATATATATATATATATATATATATATATATATATATATATATATATATATATATATATATATATATATATATATATATATATATATATATATATATATATATATATATATATATATATATGAATACATATATACGTAATATATGTATATATACGTGCGTATATATATTACAAATATTGAGCCACGAACGAACATAATTTGATAACGAATTCTCTATACCCTGGGAATAACTTGCACCCGAGGGTAATTATAATTTATAAGTGTTTCTGTGCCAACCAGAATTCGAACTGTGGCCTAGTTCTAGAAACGTCGGTAGACGTTCGACCACACGGTTAGTTAAGATCCTGCCAGGCACAGAAGTACTTCTCTATTTTAATTCCCTTAGGGAGTAATTTATCCCAGGGTGTAGTGCATCTGATATCAGAGGATATTTGTTGGTTAATTTTTCTAATATAAAGACCCTCGCTTGTACAAGTGACAAAAATTCTTATGTGTATGTACATATATATATATATATATATATATATATATATATATATATATATATATATATATATATATATATATATATATATATATATATTTATATATATGATTGTAAGATTTAATATATTGTATATGTTAAAAACTATTTTTCCCTCGAGACTGTTTTCTCCGCAACACAAGAGCTTGAACTCCGAGAGAGCAAGAAGAATTTAAACCCTGAAATAATTCAAGTTCCTCACTGCTAGTTAAGTCTCGAAAAATCAAAGGCTACTTTTGTTTTCTTAATCCTTCCATTATCGTTAGATTTACACTTTTCTATTACCAGGCAATTCTTACTTGTAAATGCCAAAAGTTTACGTTGCCAAAATTAACGCCTTGAAGACTCTTTTGTGCTTACTAACTCACCTCTCTGAAATGCTAGGTGCTGACTAAAGTTGTTAAAATTAGCTACAAAGAAGATCCTCTGTTGTTGCTTCTGAAGCGCCTTGAAGCAATGGGGAAGTTTTTTTGGTGTGATGGTAATAGGTTTGCGCTAAACTTTCAAATTTCCTTGAACTATATGCAAACTATCCTGTTGTTTTTTAACAACATTTCATGAAAAAGTATAAACATTATATTACTTAGGAAATATATTAATGGGAATGTTACAAGATAACACTGATATTACTTGGAAACAAACTCACTGAATCTCATGCAAATTCTTCTTCTCTTACTAAGAGGATATTTTGTGTGGAACTGCACAATAAAGTTCAGCAAACATACGAAAATAGACGATGGGGAAGGACGTTAACTTAGTTTGCTTAAAGATAAAGGAAAACTACGACGACATATAGTCCTATATTTATGGTTCTAAAAATTTTCCTGCTTAAACTAAGCCACGAAAATACCTTTTTTTTTTTACAAGCACAATTTTAGTCATTTAAAATACGTCAGCTAACTTCGAAGAGAACCATTAGTAATTGCTCATTTTGTTTTCAGATGTAGCCACACAAGCTGTGTGTACCCAAAAGGCAGAAGACAACTTGATGCGTTGGTCGAAGTGATCGCTAGCGTCCTTTCAAATTTCAGTCAGTATACCCGGCTTGAACTCTTTCTCTCTACGTCAAAATTAATTCGCCAGTGCATTCCAATAAACAGGTAATTCGTTTTTATATCAAACATTCTAGCGGGAAAGCAAATCCGAGTTTTTCTCTCCCGTTGCCAATATTGACTCAGGTGTGCCTAATAAAGTGAGAACCAGATAGCGTCGATTGTCTTACGAGTATTCTATAAAAAGTGAAAGGGAGATCTCAGGTTTATTTTGTGAAAAGTCTGTGTGGCGCTTGTGTATGAGAGAGAGAGAGAGAGAGAGAGAGAAACCCCCTCCCCTCCCACTACTCGCTCTCGAAGCTTCCACCTGTGAGTCGGCAGATTTGTTGACATTCTCCTTCTTGCGAGTTTGATAACGACATCTGCTCGAAATTAAACGAAGACGATTCATTCCAAACGACACGATATTTTAAAGTTCCCTTGATATCTGAAGGCGATTTCATTATAAATCTCTTTTCTTTTTAGAGCGTATGTGTTCTGTCTGGGGAACACAATTCTTACGCTCGTGATTCTCATCTTTCCTTTGTTTTACCAAGTTCATTTTTCCATGCACTGTTAGAATAAGGATTTGCTCATGTTAAGCGAAAATGGATAAAGACAGGAACAACGAAAAAGCATGAAACAGGAAGCCCCCCCTTGTAAATAAATTAGAGCTTTGCGAGAGGAGAGAGCACTTCACTGAAATTCAAATCTATATTCTTCCACGTCGTAAAAGAACAAACAAAAGCTGCATCCTAGATCGTCTGTTTTGTTTAGGGACAGGTGCCACACTAAAAATTCCTAATTTAACGGGCAAATCGCTCAACACCTGAGCGCTTCGCCTTCCTAGAACACAACACATCATCGGTGTTCTTGCGGTTGAGTGGAAATTGAAAAGGTGGAAGAAATTTCTCGTTATCCACTTTTATAAACTATAAGGCGAAAGATAAAGAAAAAAGGCTTTTATCCCACAACGACAAAACAGAAAGAAAGAATTTTGGATCTAAAACCTATTCCGGATTCCCATCCGTCTAGAATTCTAGCAGGTATTTTTTGCCCCATAGCGAACCTCCCTACACAATTTCGGTCAACTCAACGAAGAGCTTTTCAAGATATCGTCTTGACAGACAAGCAGACAGGTAACGATAACAACATCAACAATAATAGTAAGGATGAAGAGTAGAAGGACAAGATAGGAGAAGTGACAGCGGCTGCGGCGAAGTTTCAGGGCCAGTGCTTAGATGGGTGACCATTGGGAACAACGGGAAAATGTCTCACAATTGTCTAGTAGACATGAAATTGCAAAGACAAAACTATCCCTTTGAAGTAGGATGGCTACAACTGGCGCGGGTGTTATGGTTGTCAACAAGCCACCAGCCCTGTGATGGAAACATTATGAAAGCAATCAATATATGGGCTGTGCCAGGAGTAAGATACAGTAGAAAAATTAAGACCTACAAAACATGGACAAAATAAACCATTGAACTAATCCCAAGAGCAAGTGTGGCAAGGCTCCACCTACCAAGAGGAACAGGAGAAAGAGGGATGCAGTGAGGAGTATTGTATCAACATCAGTGAAAGAAACCCTTGGCTAGTATCTCCTTAAGCACAGTTAAGGTGAGTAATTGACAAAGATGGAAAACCCATTTCTGTCGATGAGGACCCTGACAGTATAAGGAAAAGATCACAAGCCAAAAGAAAGAGAAATGGGAAAGCAATCGGATGGCAGTACCGCTGTACTGTAGAGACGGGATGTAGCTGGAAATGGAGGCTGTCAATGGCTGACCTGGGAAAAGCTCAGGGAAGGAAACTTAATTCTTGCTAATGACAGCACAAGACCAAGCACTACATACACATTATGCACAAAATAAAATCAAATGATCAGCAAATACAAGAGAAGGCACGATACAGTTACCTAAGCCTTGTGCCGGAAGATTGCCCAAAAAAGTAACATATCAAGTACAGACAAGTGCCACAACCCTATACCCAAGAAATGCTAAAAATACTGAAGCGGAAGTGTATCTGCTAGCCTGACAGGACTAGGAGCAACTGCAGATGACCTCGAGGGGGACTTGGAGAGGATTCGAATCATAAACCTCGAACCGGGGTTGCTGGTCACATCAAGAATAGTTAGGAGTGAAAACCTAAGAAAACATGGTAGCAGTCAGATCCTCAAAAGCAGGTTACAGGCCCTGGTCCAGACTCAGGGGCACCAACGTAGCAAGGTGGTGAGAGCAAATAATAATAATAATAATAATAATAATAATAATAATAATAATAATAATAATAATAATAATATGCCCTGTTAAATAGGATGGCTGCATCATTCGAGTTAATTTTAGACTGAGTCTTCTCAGTTTTCAGTATAATTCTTTTCTCCTACGTTAACACTGGACAATAATAATAATAATAATAATAATAATAATAATAATAATAATAATAATAATAATAATAATAATAATAATAATAATTACGGTTGGCATTATATATGGTAGCGTATATAATACCAACACATCGATATTTCGGTGAAATTTACATTTTAACAATTAAACACACATTAAATGTTTTTCATTTGATAGCAACAGCGGAAAGGGTACTGAGAGAAGTAGAAAAACAACTAAAGAAACCGCAGCCTTGTCATTTTTACTCCAAGGCAAAGCGAGAGCGTATTGCACAGCTATAATTGAGTCGTGACCGAATCTGGTTGATAAAATCGAACAGAGAGAGAGAGAGAGAGAGAGAGAGAGAGAGAGAGAGAGAGAGAGAGAGACGATTGGAGAATGCAGCAAGATCGCTTAATGGCCTTCTTTCTCACGTGAAACGAGAACGCTCATCCTCGAGATGTTTTTCTTTCTTTCTTACCTGACTGAAACTCTCTCTCTCTCTCTCTCTCTCTCTCTCTCTCTCTCTCTCTCTCTCATATTAGGTTCTTGTTTGTCTTCATGACTTGTTAAGTCATCTTGGTGATACTGCCGTCGCTAGAGGTGTTAGTGACAGAATTACTTCGCTACCGCCTGCCAAGAAGGGGGTGTCCTTTTTTATTCTTGCTTGTTTGATTGTCTATAAGTCTGATTGCCAGAGCTTTCCCCAGTCGGAGAAATTTATGGCATAGTTTGCGATTAATGAGCTATTAATCTGCTCTTTTCTATTGCAAATCAGGGGCAAAATGTACAGAGGTTCTGTTTTTCTAAATGTATCTATTCATTTTTTCTGTTTCGTTCTAGAATTTCAACCGAACTGCGAGGACAGCTGCAGTTACCTCTCAGAGTGTCAATGTAAAAGAATCGTGAAGTAGGGAGCACATCATCTCCTACATTTTACTCAGATGAGATTCAGAAGATTTCTCTTCTCCATGGTGATCAGGTTCTGGAATTTTCTCCCTGATGTCGTTAACTGATGTAGTGCAGAAGAGAAGAGGTGCATGGGGAAATTGTTTGTTCCAAGAGAGAAGGCTGGTTACTTTTCCACTGAGTCAGAAAAAGGTAGAATGTTAGAGTATGCAGGAACCGTAAGGACTAAAAGGGCAAATGTGTTTAGGGTAACTGAGAGAAGCAGAGATAGCGAAGGGGTGGTGCTTGTTGAACCAGGGGAACTTTGGGGACGGGTTAAAGCAAACAAATGTGTTAGAGGACTGTGTAGTTAAGATTAAGTGGGGCTGGAGAAAAGGTTTTAATACTTCGCGTATGACCAAGATTGGAAAGTAATGAGAGTGAAAGGAATTGCATTTGGTAGAACATGAATCTATGCCTTAATAAGTTTTGGGAGTATGAAATGGTGGTTGTGTTCAGTGGAGTAAAAGGAAATGTACAGTAGACGACAAAGCATGTGATGGCATTGTGATGGCATTGCTAGTGGTATTAAGTTCCTGGAATAAAAGAAAATTGAGGAATTTATGAGACGGAAGTAGAACTGAATGCAACAAGAGTGGAAACGTAAAAGTAATTAATAAATAATTGTGGAACTGACTGTTGAGGATGTAACAAAGGGCAATTACGAGGAGGAAGGATGGACAGACACCAGTAGTTTATGGAATTACAAGAAAAATGCTGTGATATAGTGTTGAAAGTGCGAATGAGTGGCTGACTGGGATAAATAGACAAAAACAAGAAAACGCTTTAGGTGGCATGAAGTACCTGGAAAATGTCCAAGATCGAATTAGTAGAGGCAATGTGAAGATGGCTGACGATGTATCATACAGATGTTATGACCCTACACAAGGTCAATTAGGGTCATAATCTCTTACGGCATCTGTTTCAAGAACAGCACCATATTATCTTACGTCACTAAGATTCCCTGGTAGCGATGGCCCGGCGTTGGGTCAGCACATTCCTTCCTCTCCCTGTATCTAACCTCAGACAAAGGCCTACTGGAATTAAACACTGAGATACAAAACTAGACTTTTATTTGCAAATTTAACGAAAATAATTCAGCAAAAGCCATGGCCATGAAATGGAGTGACTCACACCACATATAAATGGAAATCATAACTAGAGGAAATTCTGATACACAATCCATCGAATTAGTGATTCTAGACCAACCAATACTAGTGACTAACACCCTGGTCATCAGATAAAATAAACAGGTCATAATTAATCTAGACCGAAATAATGTCATAGAGTATGTAAAGAACACCACTTCCAAAATGTTCATCCTCACAGGACGAACACAGAATTCCTGTTAAAAGAAACATGTCATATATTAAAACCTGAAATGGTGTTAAAAGAAATCAACATTCAAAACAGAAAAAAGCACAATGGAGAGCAAAATGTGAAAAAGCATGATGGAGGATCAGAGGAGTTTTACTGTGACACAGACTGGGTATTTCCCCATAATGTCTGAAAAGATGTGTTAATGAGTTATCTTACTCACTTTCTATGGCCGCAAATAACAAATCTCACGGTGGCGGTTCTTGTCCATTAACACTGCACAACAAGCAAATCACACCCAGTCGCAAATCGAAGTCCCATTGCTATTGTCTGTTCCTCTCATGATATACCATTAGAGAGTGCACACACATTCACACTCACTTAATCACTTCTCCCCGAAAGCGTGACAACACCGGTCCAATGTTCGAAGGATCACAACACTTTCATTCATCTGTCACACTGTCTCCGTGCACTTAGGCCATGATCAAAAAGCACAAATGAATGTGTCAGATACCCGCCGTATCTAACTGTGTAAACCTGCAATGTCAATGTAACTGCACCTGCAGCAGATGTACTTCTGACAGGCCAGCACATAGTTCGTCCAAAGACTTAATACAGATAAGTTGTGAGATACTATCTTATTATGATGGAAGTGAAGCTTGTGTTATTGTAGGCAAGAGAGTGACTGGTATGATTATGGAAAAGTCTGATACAATCATGCATGCAGTGTCTCCTGGGCCTGTTTAATCTGTTTAATATCCTTATACCTATCACACAAGAAGTCAGAGGGAGTACGTTAGATGTATGAGCAAAATTTGTGGTGTAAGAAAATTGGTCTTGAATGGAATGGAGAATAGCTGATACTTGCAGGTGATACACTACTGATTGGGTATAGTTAAGGGAAACTGTAGAAAGTAGTGGAAGAGATTAAGTATTTGCAAGAGGAGAAAGTTGAAAGTAAGTGTAAGTTTATTAGGGTGACTGATTACCAAAAAGATATGGCCATGAATACTGGCAGGAAAGGTTGGGGAATGGAAGCAGTTGATTTGTATAGGCAGTTCAAAGTAAATATATCAGATGATTAAAGGATAAGGGAAGAGGTGAGTTACAGAACAAGTGAAGCAAGGAAGGAATCAGATTGTGTGCAAAAATAGATAAGAGCCTTGGAGTGGCTTTGCAACAAAGAGGGGACTATTAAGGAGTTGATGAGTTGACGCTTCTTTAAGTAAGCAAAGAATGGATTTTTCATTTAAACAAAAGATAAACAGTGGAAACTATGGAAATTAATTGTTTGCAAAATAAATATGACATGAGAAGAAGTTCAGGAGCAAGAAACACGGGGGTATGTAGAGTAAGTGATAAAAATGTTAACATATGTAATAGGATGAATCAGTGCATTTTCAGATGAGTTGGTAATGTGAAGAAAAAGGCTATACATTTCAGAAGTATTGGCAGGAAGGAAGAAAGGAAGGCTTAGAAACAGCTGAACAGATGATGTGTAATAAGTACTGGAAAGAAATGGCCTCAACATCCAAAAAAATAATAATGCAAGATATAGGTTCATGGCACGGTGCAAGTAAAGGGTTTAGAGAAGCTACTGATGAGCCCTCTATGCAGGTATATAAAGCAATTAAGTTTCTTAACTCAGCATTAAAAGTATGAACAATGTAGTGAGAACTGTCTTACCTTTTGTCCGGATGCACCTCCTGTTACGGAAAACGGCTGAGCATAAGTCTGCCAAGAAGGCTGGTCTGTAACATGCAGATTCGTACACTTGCGCCTCCTGAAAATTAAAGGATTCTTTTTCAGTATTTCTTCAATTGCATATATTCAGCAGCTTTTAGATCTCCTCCTCCTCCTCCTTGCATACTCTTTTCACTAGCCTATATTCCCCCAATCTTTCCATCCACAGGACCAAACCATCTCAATACAATCTGACCAATCTTTTCACCTAAAGTAATCATTGTGCCATTTCTTTTATTCATTGCCTTGTTTTTTCATTTTTTCAGTTCCTCTCACGCCATATGTACGCTTCTTCCATTCGTATTCATTGGAAACACCTTACTTTCATAAGGAAGAGTTTGTTAAATACTTTAACCCCTTTATACTTTCCCAACTTGGATTCCGTGACACTCTTAAGTCTTTCCAATCTCTTGTACATGCCTCGCTACCTTCTTTTCTTCAGCTAATCATTCCTACATTCCTCCATTACATTTATTTCCAATTATGAATCAACTACGTCCAATCCTCGGCCATCCATCTTCCTAGTTTCCATTCATGTTCATAACCTCACTATTGCTTATATTTACTCTCAGTTTTCTCTTCTTTTAAACTTTTTCACTAAATTCTGAGTTTCTCTTCACTAATGTCAATCAGCATTGTTTTATCTGCACACATCAGCCATTCAGCAATGTGTTCACAACCCATTTCCCTATACTATAACTTTCCACCTATCTTTGACACCTGTTCCCTGACTCTCTGCAGTACTCTATTCATACTAGGAAAAGATACTAAATTAGTAAAATATTTTGGTATCTCTTATCCATTGCTTCCAGACAGCAGACAATGTTCTTTTCAGTAAGTTATGAAGTGTCAAGAAGAATTGTGAATACAATAAATGTTAGTTTGTAGGAAAAAATTCATATTGATTTTAAAAAATTAGATTTTGAAAAGAACAGGTGTGGAGATGTAATACACTTTTCTCAGACCCACTTTTACACCAAAACCAGTCACTCTATTGTCTACTTATTTCAGCACAGGATTCATTTCCATAGAAAAAACTTTTGATTTTCTCAACAACTTATCTTCCAGAGAAGGAATTACCCCTCTCGCCCTTTCCTTCAGAACCTATCACGCATCGAGAGATACCTTGCAAATCCTGGTCAGCCACTCAATTACACTTTCACCACCCTACTTCATTATCTCACTTGTAGCCCAATGTAGTCCTAGTGTCTTTCCATTTTGCAGTCTTTTAATTGCCCTCCCCCGAACCTTGTCCTCAACACTCACCTCCACAAGCATTCTTATGCTTACACTAGCCCCTTCCAGTTATGCATATTTTAGTTCTACTTCATCCATCATTACAGTCAGCACGCCTTCAGATTACTCGCAAAATACGTAATAATAAGTAATGTTCATAACTGAAACATGTTATTGATGAATTCATTTCTTGTAAAGGTAGAGTAGTTAAGAAGCTCAAAGTTGGAGGGAGAGGGTACTCTCGCTAATGTTTACCAAATATTTTGATAACAATGTGACACGTCATCAGACTTGTCGCAGATCGATGGTGGCGCGATCAAGAGGGTAACCTATTCGCCAGTTATCAGTGTTCTGTATTTTGTATTCAAATGTAACATTGCTGTGCTAAAATGTGAGTAAAATCGTATCCTGGTACGCTGTTAAAGTATTTATCTGTCCGTGCACTCGACTGTGTGTGTCACGTGCTGCGCCTGGCAACTCAAGGTTAGTGTTTGTTCGTATGTTGCTAATACGTGCTTACTTGATTTGCTCATATTCTTTTTCAGTCTTTTGAGAGACAGAACAGTCTCAGACATTCTGCCAAAATTGTAGTAAAGGATTAACCATCGACCGATGAAAATGAAATGACGACCATCAATACCATTATACATCTACTCAGGACTACCTTCACAGCGCCTCTTATTTCCTCAAAGTTCTTCTTTGGAGGGGTGGCTAGAGCTCTCGGCTAGCACGCTGTTGCCCCAGCGTTCGAGTCTCCGTACAGCCAATGAAGAATTAGAGGAATTTATTTCTGGTGATAGAAATTCATTTCTCGTCATAATGTGGTTCGGATTCCACAATAAGCTGTAGGTCCAGTTGCTAGGTAACCAATTGGTTCTTAGCCACGTAAAATAAGTCTAATCCTTCGGGCCAGCCCTAGGAGAGCTGTTAATCAGCGCAGTTGTCTGGTTAAACTAAGATATACTTAATTCTTATTTCCTGATTCTTACAATTATTATTTTATCTTCCTTCTATAATAATAAAACCTGAGAGGATCTGATTTTGTTTGTCTTCCCCTGGGTGACAGAAGGAGACATAACACAGCCACCCACCCCTGCAAACCGATTTGTCCGCCCAGGGGTGGGGGTAGATAGGGGGCAGGAGGGTAGGGGATGCATCCACCCTTCTCCTGCGACCCTGTTTGTCCACTTAGGGTTGGGGCGGGGTAGGTAGGGGATCGGGAGGGTAGGGGAGACAGCAACGCCGAATTCCAACGCCCGTAGCGCACGCCATCAAGTTCGTTTAGAATAATAAACAGAATTTTCTTCTATTTAAGATCCCAAGTACCCAAATGTCTATAGCCTATGGCAGTGATAAGAAACTTTTTTCAAGCTCTGTGCTTTTTGAACTTTAACTATAACTTTCATTTTTTTGAGAGTGGGAAATGAATAATTTTCCGCTCCCTGTACATTGCTGGTTAATGTAAAAGAGTTCAATTTCCTTTACGTTGGCCTTCCTATATGAAAAATGTTCACCAGTATGCTATTTTTTATGATGAATCTTAATGGTTTTCTTAACTTTCTTTCAGGAACAGCAACGGTTCATTTCAGCGAAAATGTAAAAAATTTTATTTAGCAAAAAATTCCAGCAAAATTTATTTAAAATCTTTTTAAAAAAATCAAATATTTTCTTTCAATGAAATTCGAACGTTCTCTTGCACCAAAAAAACTTTTATATATTTTTCTCGATAAAAGATTCATTTAGCAATAATGTAAGATTTCTACCGATTTTTCTAATTTCATCAAAATTCAAACACTTCCTTGCAGTTAAAAATCGTTTCGTCGAAAGAAGTGGGCTAAAAAATAAAGAAATAAGTCCAGCGCCTCATTGCGGAGTTAAGGATGAACTCACGTGTTAATAACTTCCACAGCGCCACAATCCCTTCATAGCTCTAACACAGAAACATTATTTTACCGTCAGCTCATTAAAATCCTCAGTTTTCTATAGCTTTCTATTCGCTTCTTACACTTACACACAAGCCCTGTCAATAGCACGTTGACCCCTCCAATTATAAAGATATAATAAAAAAAAGAAACATAAAGAGCTCAGTTCAGTTAAAGAAGGATTTGGCCTTTTTTTTATTTCACAAAAGTTATTTTTATATCAAGTGTTCTCTTATTTCATTTCTCGACAGTCTAGCCATTTACGGTGCCTCTCCCTCCCCACCCCTACCAGACCCCCTTGGAGAATGAAAAGTCATGTAGAGGGTAAAAGGAAAGGAATTTCGCAGGAATAAAATTCTCTCGTTTTGCATTTTTCGAAATGTGTAACTTTTGTTTTAGATTTTTCGGAAGCAGCTTAGTAACGACTCATGCAGGGCGAAAATGCTTTTGAGCAGCATATAGGAATACAGTTTTGGCGAAATTCTCTCTCTCTCTCTCTCTCTCTCTCTCTCTCTCTCTCTCTCTCTCTCTGCTTAGTGTGTATGTGTGTATGTATGTATATATATATATATATATATATATATATATATATATATATATATATATATATATATATATATATATATATATATATATATATATAGATGGATGTGTGTATATGTGTGCGCATGTGTAGGTGTGAACGTGTTTGCATGTGTGCACATTCATGTAAAACAGAACCAAAACCGTTATAAAATGGCACATCATATAGAAATGGGATACTAATACATGACTATTGGAACCTAATTGAGTTCTTGTATGTATATGAATGATGGGTATATAGGTGCTAATTACAGTATACGTACTTTTGCTGCCTGTTAGTGACAACAGATGCCAAAAAATACGCCCGTGCTACATCGACTTTCACAATATATAATAAAGTATCATCCACTTGGAAATGATTATAAAATCTGTCACTTATGAGTATTTAAAGCCACGAAAATGATTTTGTGCTTCATTCTGAAGTAAAAAATCGGGATTTTGCAGTTTCTAAGATATATTTAATTCTGTTTTATTTATTTTATATTTACCGCAGTAGATATTTTCAAAATTTCTTTGGGTGACCTGTACATCTCCCGTGTTGCGTATTATATGAATGTTTGTACATATCAGCAGCTATCGTTTTATTCCTTAAGCTCTTAACAGGTTCTAATCATATAATGAGCGTAGTTCTGTGGCAAGCATGAGTGACCTATGCAGTAGGTAACAGGGGGCCCGCATTGAAAATTTCCCAGATAACCTCGGGCTACATTGCATTTGTAGTAATATTTGTATACATCTCAGTATTATGCCAAACTACAGCTACAGTATTGTTGGTATATGTGTGTGTGTATATATATATACATATACATACATACATATATATATATATATATAATATATATATATATATATATATATATATATATATATATATATATATATATTAAATGACCCTATCCCCAGGTCAAATAGGACCATCCTTTATTACTGTATCTGTTTTAAGAACAGGATCAATCATCTCACTTCCCTAAGATGTCTCTGGTAGCAGTGGCTCATCCCTGGGCCAGTAAAGTCCTTCTCCTCTGCCGACTTCTCTCACTGAATCTATTCTCACACAAAGCCCTACTGGAATTAAACACTGACGTACAAAACTAGACTTTATTTGCAAATTTAACGAAAGTGATTCAGCAAAAGCTACGATCATGAAATGGAGTGAATTCCACCCCCTACAAATGGGTAACATCATTAGAGGAAATTCTGATTCACAAACATTCAGGCTAACAATTCTAAACCAGCTAATACTAACACCCTGGTCACCAAACAAAGTAATAAGGTCATAATTATTCTAGACCACAATAAATGTCATATAGTATGTAAAAGAATAACACCACTTCCAAAATATTCGGCCTCACAAGACGAACCCAGAATTCCTGTCGAAAGAAACATATATATTAAAACCTGAAATGGTGTTAATTAACATTCATATTCAGAACAGAAAAATGTACAATGGAGAACAGAACAGGAAAATGTATCATGGAAAAACAGAGGAATTTCACTGCAGCACAAGTGTGTCTTTCCACCAAATGTCTGGAAAAGATGTGTTCATAAGTTATGGTACTCACTTTCTATGGCGACAAGTAACAGATTTTCCAGTGGCGGTTCTTCAACACTGCACCACTAACCAAGTCAGACCCAGTCTCAAAATGAAGCCCCCTGCAATAGTCTATTCCCCTGATAATATACCATCAGGGAGTGCCATACACACATATGCACTCACACTGTCTCCATGTACTTAAATCCAGATCATTGTCAGGCAAGCGCAAATGCATGCATCAGACACCCTCGCTGTGTCCAACTGTGCAAACCTCCAACGTTGACACAAATGCACCTGCAGCAGAAGTACTACTGACAGGCCAGCACACAGTTCGTCCACTGTCGTCCAAGACTTTGTTATATATATATATATATATATATATATATATATATATATATATATATATATATATATATATATATATATATATATATATATATATATAAATTTTCTAAAAATTAACGCGTGCTTTGAGAAAAAATGCTAAAGAATTATTAAAAAGGGTTTCACCATTATGAATAAGAAAAAATTCATATCATAAGAGAAAGGGACTTGAGAGAAAATTTCACCGCATGTTCTTTACCGATTTTATTAAGTAATAAACAAGCGCTGCTGAAAACACTGTCCCTCTCACTTTCTTTATCTGCCATTAAGATATTATAGATATTGAAGTTCCGAAAAAGGTATCGCTTAACATAGCATTCACTGTAACTCGGGAATAACTTCACCGGTGGGAAATTATAATTGATCAGTGCATCCGCCTTGTTTACGTGATATAAAACTACTGACTTAACAGACCACCTTCGGTGTACTGTGCAGGCTTAGAAGCACCCAGTTGAATTGCCCTGTTACAAATGTTACAGTTCACTGTATCTACAGTTATATATATATATATATATATATATATATATATATATATATATATATATATATATATATATATATATATATATATATATATATATATATATATATATATTATATACATATTTATATTTGTTGTTCCATATGGATACTTGTATTCTGTGAATGACGTGCAATAATTGTGTAACTCTATGTTACTTTTCTAGTGCGTTTTAATCGGAAAGCTTTCAATTAAATCGTCATTTAATTAAGTCTGTGATACAATTTAATGAATGATTTTCATAATTGGGCCTTTTTGAAGTTCAAGTACCATGTATATTCTTTCAAAAGCTGTCTGATAATGCTAACTCGAAAATAAAGCTTATTTTTTCATTAAGTTTTTCATTTCAAAGAAAGCAAAGTTTATTTACAACACGTGTTCTTCTTTTTTTAAACTTTCAATATTACGAATGGGAGGTTACATTTAGTTTTCATCTTCTACACGCCTGTTCAATTGGAAAAAAGAAAATGCAATTTTCCTGTTAAAAAGTTGTACATTTTCCGACAAAGTTTTCGCTATATGGTCTAACAGCTGTTCATTTTCTTTATCTTATTCGTGGTATTCTTTAGGTTAAATTGGACTTTCCACAATTAGAAATAGTGTAATGCAAATATCATATAATATTGGAAGAAAATTGGTTACGCAATATGAAACTACCATAAAACCCTCAGTGTACAGTGCAGGCTTAGAATCCACGAGTTAAATGACAAAGTTAATTACATATGTTATTATATGATCAGAATCTCAGTTACAGTTCAATCATCATATCTACAGAAAAATTTGATACGCGTCTCAGTCCATATATCACCAGAGAACACTGGTCATTTTGGATAAAACCAAGAGATTAATTATGTTTCCACCTGTGGTACAAAGCAACGCCCATACAAAATTTTGGGAAAATTACTCTATCCCTCATGAATGATAAATAAAACAATACAATTATTATTCCAGGACACTGTAATTCTAAAAGGGATTGCAGAATAATTCAGACAGTTTTACGCCCATATTGATAAGGATTCTTATTCTGAAAGACAATCCAATCAGATTCTGGCATAACTGCTGTTTCTTTTCTTTGAATATTAACAAAGTGATATATTGTTCAGGACACTCAGACTTAGCTCGGGGTATAGAACGAAAATCTTTAAGCAATTCACTCTGTAATTATTAGTAAACCGGTGTAATTTTTTTATATTCTTATTTTATTCTTTTATCACTTCGTTATGTGCTGGTCAATCTTTTGATATTCTTGGCTCTGTCTTATTACCTAACATGATCCAGCACTAACTGTGGTCGAACTTATTAAGAAACAAGTTCGACGCTTCGCAATCAAGTTTTCTGTACAGTGCATAATGCTGAATGAAACTCTCAGCCGGCCGTGGTGGCCTGTTGGCACCTATAGCAGTGCCAGACGTACGATCATGGCTAACTTTTAACCTTAAATAAAATCAAAACTACTGAGGCTAGACGGCTGCAATTTGGTATGTTTGATGACTGGAGGGTGGATGATCAACATAACAATTTGCATCCCTCTAGCCTCTGTGGTTTTTAAGATGTGAGGGCGGACAGAAAAAATGCGGACGGACAGACAAACAGCCATCTCCATAGTCTTCTTTTACAGAAAACTAATAAAGAAATAACGGCGTAACTCCACGCTAAATATAGAAATACTGTTATTCTTCACTGGTGACGTTATAACGCGATAATTGCAGCTGTGTTACCGTGAGGGATCATTATATGCAAGTGTTTACCGATGACAGCAATCTTTTTTCGGTAAAGAGAGCTTTCTGGGAGACAGATGATATCGGTACAAAGGAAAGAACAAGTGGAAAGGTTTGCTCGAAAAATGACAGAGAAGATAAGGAGACACGTTTAGAACTGTAGTCAACAAATCCATAAACTTTGTAGTGAACTACTCCAGAATTCATGGAATAGACTATTGACGATACTGGATAACGGACAGTATGGCAAATCACATTAATCATGGTGGAAAGCCAAAGAGCAACAACACCATTTTAATATTATAGATCGTTAATTGCGCTATACGATTTCAGCTCAAGTACTGCAAACCAGATGCCATCCGCCAATATAATGAGAGCTTCGCTAGCTCCCCTACGGCTTGGCTGTTGACCAATTAAGATTTATCTATTTATTGCTCAGTTATTTATTCCTTTCTGCAGGTTTGATTATACTCACTGATTTACTGTTTTCCAATAATAGTGTCCTTTCTAATTTCCCCTCTTTTGTCATACATAGGTCTTTTTTTTATGGAGGCTAGTTTAGATAATTAATTCAGATTCCATATGAATGTGCGATAATTTATGATAGTAAAATCCCAGTGGATCTTTCTTGTTTGTCCGCCCCGGGTGGGGTCGGGGTAGGTAGGGGATCGGGAGAGTAGAGGAGACATGACACATCCGTCCTCCTCCTTCAAACCTGTTTGTCTGCTCCGGGTGGGGCGGGGTAGACAGGGGATCAGGAGGATAGGGGGAATACATGATGGGCAGTGCCGGGTACCAGCGCAGCGTAGCTCGCGCCATCAAGCTCGTTTATAATAATAAGTATAATAACTATTCCTGTCAGAAATCCCGGGAGAAGAGCAAAAAGTTTGTGAATGGGTCTGCCACCCACTTTTGTTCGATTTATGAGGACAAATAAATGGAAATCTTAAATTTTCATCTCCAGCCACTTTCTCGGCCAAAAAGTACAACAGTCGTACGTACAATCAAGCATGACAAAAATTATAATAAAACCAGTCTTTTTTTACACTTAAAACAGGGAATTTAAACAATTTATATCCAGTCAACGGCAGCTTCATTTCACAGGAAACTTTTTCATTGCCAGGTTTGCACAACAATAATTAATTATCTTTTTAATCTCGGTCTCTAAGGGAAATTACGAAACTTCATCTCTTTAAGTAGACGCCGGAATCTGGTGTAATGAAAGCGTACAAAAGTGTTCTTGTTTTTTTTTTTACCACTCTAATCCGGTTGTCAGTTGGGGACACATTAGTTTTAAAAGGACTAGGGACTATGCTGAATCAGTGCTTTTTCTTTTTTATTGCAGGAATATAGTTACGATTTTGGTGGAGTGAAAGAGAGGATATATATATATATATATATATATATATATATATATATATATATATATATATATATATATATATATATATATATATATATATGTATATATATATATATATATATATATATATATATATATATATATGTGTGTGTGTGTGTGTGTGTGTTTGACATAATCTACACACAATCACGTGTGGAACAAAAATAAATTTCTGACTCACACCAGGATTGAACTCAGGTCCTTCAATTGAAAGGCAAGGGCGCTGCCCACTAGGCACTACGCCATACAGACTTGTATGGCCTAGTGGGCAGCGCCCTTGTCTTTCAATTGAAAGACCTGGGTTCTATCTGATGTGAGTCAGAAACTTTATATATATATATATATATATATATATATATATATATATATATATATATATATATATATATGTGTGTGTGTGTGTGTATATATATATATATGTATGTATGTATGTCTATGTATGTATGTTCATGCATATATACATACATATATATATATATATATATATATATATATATATATATATATATATATATATATATATATATATATATATATTGTAACTGAATCTACACTGTACAGGATTCGAATCTATGCCTTTTGGGGTTGATACAAAGATAGCATGGTTATCTTTTTTATCAAATGAACAGGACAGCTGTCATATACAGCATTTTTTGCGGGTGTAAATTATCCTAAGTCAAATGGGGTTCAATGATTTGGGTATTTAATGTAATATTTGAGAATATATAGAAATATGTATATAATATATATTTATATATAAAGGTGAATGTTTGTATATTTGTTTGTCCACTACAGAAATCCAAATCGCTTGACAAACCCAGACAAAATTTTGCAAACAGCTTCTGTCACCCTAGAAAGGTTTATAACTCGAAATTAAACCCCTACCCCATGACAGACATACAAACACAGACAAAACAAATTAAATTTTCGTTTTTACATCACCTTTTCCTTCAACTCTCTGGGTTAACTCTCATTTTCCACTGACGCTCCACCTGTTATTCCAGGCGCTGTCAGACGTTTGATTTCATTAAACTCCTCCCACTGCAAACCCTATCATCAGTTTAGAACATCCAAAAAATTAAACAGGGGTGTCTGACTATATTAGAATTACTTACATCTAGTCATAAAGCAATATAATTCAAAATATAACTTCTCCCACCATACCAGTCAGACCTTACAATTCTCGCCACTGAAAAAAGTACTAACAGATCAGATGCTTCTGTGACAGGCTTACACCCATTAAAAAACTACTCGTGTCGAAATTACTACATTTTTTTCAGTGTTCATCTAAAGCCAAACGCATCTTAATCATACCCTGCCAATGAAATACAAATTCTTAAATACCTTGTGGTATTACGATCATCATATCTAAGTACTTAACCAACGAAAAAAAAAATTTAGTTGTGGGCATAACTTTGGAGATCAGAACTAATTAATTACCATCCGCGCAACCGTATTAGCAGACTAAATGCTTCTGTGAAAAAACTAACCCCCATTAAAAAATTACTCACGACGGAATCACCACATTTTTTTTTCAGTGTTCATCTTAAGCCAAACGTATCTTAATTATAATTTGCCAATAAAATACAAATTCTTAAGTACCTTCAGGTATCACCTGTCTAAGTACGTAATCCACTAGAAAATCACAATACATCAACAATTTCTATCTATCAGGGCCAGTGCTGGAATTGCTCTCTCTCTCTCTTCTCTCTTCAAACTCAACGACATTCAAGCTCTCATCTTTCTTTAACTCTCTCTCTCTATTATCTATGTTTGTCTCTCTTTTTATTATTATTATTATAAAATTAACAATTTTCTTTAACCTAAGATAATTTTCCAAGTGCAATTTTCAGTTAATATAGTATGTTTGTCAAGAATTTTTATTATTATATTTCATGAGGAACGTACCTTCCAACCCCCTTTATCTTCCCCTCAACCTCCCTCCCCGTCTCCTCTTCCCTTCATTTTCCCTCCCCCTCCCTCCCTTCCCTACCCTTATCCTTTCCTTCTCCCTTGCCCCTCCCCCTTCCCTCCCCTCCCATTCACCCTTCCATCCTCCTCCCCTCCCCTCACCTGCCCCTTCCACTTCCCCAAACTTTCTCCTCCCCCCCCTCCCCTTCCTCATTCTCCCTTCTCCCTATCTTCTCACTTCTTTCCCCTTTCCTTCTTCCCTCTTTCCTCCCCCTCCCTCTTCCTTCTCACTACTAGTAGACTGTTATTCAGAGTTTTTCCATGCAAGCTTTATAACTCAAAATCAAACAGCCTACACAATGACAGACTTACAAACACAGACTAAACAAATGAAAATTTCGTTTTTACGTCACCTTTTCCTTCATTGCGATATGGGTTCATTCTCATTTTTCACCTGATGCCCTACCTTTTTATTCTAGGCGCTGTCAGACGGTTGGTTAACCTCAAACAATAAATCCTAACCCCCTAAAACATCAGTTTTTTATCAGAATTTACATGAATTTTGATCATAATTGATGAGAATTATCAATATAATTGTTTATTACCTCGATAAAATCAACACTGAAAACCTGCGGGGCATAAAACTAGAGAAACAGACGAAGTTGATACACATCACTCATTAAACTCCGCCCACTGCAAACCCTACCATCAGTTTAGTACATCCAAAAAATTAAACAGGTGTGTTTGACTGCATTAGAATTATTTTCATTCAGTCATAAAGCAATATAATTCAAAATATAACTTCTACCATCACACCAGTCAGCCCTTACAATATTCGCCACGGAAAAAAAGTAGTAATAGATCAATTTTTCTGTGACAGGGTTACTCCCTCATTAAAAAACTACTCTCAAGTCGAAATTACCACATTTTTTTCGGCGTTCCTCTTAAGCCAAATGTATCTTAATCATCCCCCGGTAATATAATACAAATTCTTAAGTACTCTGTGGTATTACCATCATCATATCAAAGTACTTAATCTATGAAAAAAAAAATGGTAGTTACAGGCACAACTTTGGAGATCAAGAACTAATTCATTACCATCCACGCATGCGTATTAGTAGACCAAATGCTTCTGTGACAGATCTATCCCCTCAGTGAAAGATTACTCGCGACGAAATTATCACGTTTTTGTCAGTGTTCTTAATTATACATTGCCAATAAAATACAAATTCTGAAGTACCTTGAGGTATTGCCATCATTATATCTAGAACGAATTTCCTTCAGTTTGTTGTGCAGTAAATTTCATGTAATATATAAAAGGTCCGTCTGCTGTTGAAAGGGAGACAGTCCTTCTTTCCCTCCCACACACACACACACAAATACACAGACACACCTGTGTAGTGTCGTAGAAGTATAAGATTTTTCATTTATTGTTCTTTCAGTGATGCCGATCCCTTTATCTTTCCCCCACCCTCCCCCTTCCTTCTCCCCTTCTTTTTCTCTCCTCCTCCTTTCCCTCTCTCCCCCTTCCCTTCCCTCCCATTCATCCTCCAATCCCCCTCCCCTTCCCCATTCCCTCTCCTCCTCTATCTTCTTACTTCTTTAACCTTTCCCCATCCTTCTTCCCTCTTTCCTCCCCCTCCCCCTTGCCTCCCCAATCCCTCGTCCCTCCCACTACCCGGAGACTGCTATTTAGAGTTTTAACGGGGCTACCCGTAAGCTGATATTCAGTTTTTTCCGGGCAGTGCTGGGTTGGTCAGTTAGTGTATATGTATATATATATATATATATATATATATATATATATATATATATATATATATATATATATATATATATATATATATATATATATATATATATGTATATATATAAATATACATTTATATATATACATATATATACAGCATATTTATATGTTTGTATATATAATAAGAATAAGGAGACCAGTAAAAACTTCAGCATATATAAGATTATAAATCTATGTCCAACACCAACATTTCTGTTTATATGTTTGTATATATAATAAGAATAAGGAGACCAGTAAAAACTTCAGCATATATAAGATTATAAATCTATGTCCAACACCAACATTTCTGTGTTATATGTTTGTATATATAATAAGAATAAGGAGACCAGTAAAAACTTCAGCATATATAAGATTATAAATCTATGTCCAACACCAACATTTCTGGAATACGATTCCCAAAATCATGGCTAAAACAATAGTAAGCAAAAATCCATACATCACAAGACTAAAATGGTGTGTAATAGCAAAGCATTCTTATTAATGTAATGAGTATCCACCAGTAAGCTTAAAATTTTATGTAAAAGCAAAAATACTGTAGCATGACATTAACATTAAAAGACAAAATTATAAAAAATATTAACACAGTATCTATTAAATAATATAGAATACTGATGCAGAGACAAGAAAACTCCACAAGTGGACTTCAGGGAAACTAACATACGTTATTCACAAAGAAGAAGAAGAAGAAAGGTACATAACAATAATCCTAAAATGTACACAACTTCTGTGTATATTTACTATTTACAAAATGCAAAGTGCAAAAATAACGAGACGAGAAGTCCCTGGCACAGAAGCTTTTACGTTAAGGATTGAATCATTTTTTGATAATGGGGAAACCAAAGGCGCAGAGAGATGGGAAGAAGTTTAGAATGGGGGATGTCCTAGAATTTTTTTTATAATTTTGTTCTTTCATATTAATTTTGTGCTTCATTACTTATCATTTTGCTTTTACATAAACTCTGAGGTTTATTCATCTGTACTTATTGCCTTAAAACATAATTTACTATCATGTTCCACTTTAGTCTTCCTCCTGACGTGTGTATTTGCAGAAATGGTATATCTGTATGACACTGGACAAAAGTGATAGTTACTGAGACTGTACCCGTTGTAGGTGATGGTCCTATTATTGTAGCATTTATATATCACTGTAAACACTTTTGTCAATAAATGATTCAAAATTATCGATTTTTACTTGCTCTGTTTTAAGCCCTGACTATGGGAATCATTTCCCCGAAACGTTGGTGACAAAAAAATGCATAACTACATATATGTGTATATATATATATATATATATATATATATATATATATATATATATATATATATACACACACACATACATACATAATATATATATGATTATTATCATTTTTGTACGTGATTCATTTATCACACATTACCACAGGTGAAAAATAAGAGACGGGTTGTAGGTCCTGGCCGGTTTCGACTTTATTTCCAAGCCATTGACGACTTCTTATACTCTGTATCAGTCCTTCGCCAATGGCTTGGAAATAAAGTCGAAACCGGTAAGGACCTACACCCTGTCTCTTATTTTTCACCTGTGGTAATTCATAATATATATATATATATATATATATATATATATATATATATATATATATATATATATATATATATATATATATATATATATATATATATATATATATATATATATACGGAATGAGAGAAAAAAGATTTCTCATTGCAGCTTGATTTATTATCACTAGGTCTTTAGAAGAGACCATCATTTTCCAGTTATATTGAGGAAAAATATAATTTCGTGATAACGTAATTACAGAAAGTAAATGACATCAACTTCCACCGTAATTATATTTCGTGTAATTACCCGGAGGAAGTTGAAAACCTGCAGAGGGAAAAAAAGACTTCAAGACGAAAGTTGTTTCGTAATTTAGCCTTTTCTTACGAGACAAAACAACGCCTATAAATCTAACCAAAGCAACGTGTGTTAAGACAAGTTGATATGTCATTAAACGACTGTTTTTCTTACTCGCCCGAAAATTGTTGTTTACAAACGGATTTTTTTAGTAGTTGACATTAGAAAGCCATTAACTTGAGCATATGTGATCATTAAATACTCCCTGTGGGTATGTATGTATGTATGTATGTATGCATGTATGTATGTATTAATCTTGATTTTATGTGTTTATTCATGTGCGCTTAAATGCAATGATTGGTTGATTTCTTCCATAACCCGGCGTAATATCAATGACTCTCATCGCCGAAAATACTTGCTCAAAATTAAAGGGTTAATTTAAGAAGGCATTTCTCTTTTATCAAATTTTACCCGTTAGCTTTACTTTTGATTCTCATAGAAATCAGTAATAATCGCTTTTTGGTAACTTTCTTTTACTTCCCTGCCCAGTGATGGAATACTCTGAATCGTTTTATCCCATTTCTCGTTCCCGTCAGACGTGGGCTGTGCAAAATCATTAGTATTTCCTTGCCATCGCTTACTTAATGCTGAATTTTCTTCCACACGATCTTGTCGCGCTGCGTGAAAAATGTCAAGCTACTGGATAATTCATGTCATGTATAATAGATTCGATGAATTTTTAAAATTCATATATATATATATAATATACCTATGTGTGTGTGTGTGTGTGTAAGCTTTGTGAGCATAACTGAACCCTTACCACAGAATTTACTAAAACTGGCGTCGCAACATCCAGGTTATTGACTCCGATGGTGTTCTGTATCGAGAGACCGTGGGCATAACGTGACTCGCATATAAAAGTATCATATTTGTGTACAAATGTTTAGGTTCTAGGAGAAGCTTAAATAACTCACATTATGTATTCCTCAAATGGTTTAGGCACAAGTAATGTACATGAGTGTATGAATTTACGAACACGCTGTCAACAGAAATAAGGCTTAATTTTTATGCTGTTTTCATAACACATCTACATAAAACTTCAAACACGCACTCTTGCACAAACTACAAAACAAAAGCTTACAGCTTGAAGCTCATGAAATTCGCCTCAGTGATTTTAAATTGTAAATGTTTATTTGCTTCTGATAAACAAAACTGTCAGTGAATTCATCGTGTAAGAATTTATAGGTTTGCAGCTTTGCATGCACATACATTAAGGTGTATTCAAACGCTGTGAGTTATTAGTTTCTTGTGAACATCTCTTAATTGCAGATGCTTTGACATGTGACAACATGGCTAGCAGAATGGTACATCTTATATTCATCAGTGTTGTTGTTGTTCACAAATCCTCAAGTAGCAAACAGGACCCTGCGTTTTTTTGCTGTTGTTGTTCCAAATGGAACTGATAAATTTTTTTGCTGTTGTTGTTCCAAATGGAACTGATAAATTTTTTTGCTGTTGTTGTTCCAAATGGAACTGATAAATTTTTTTGCTGTTTTATTTTTTCCTTGTTGTTGTTGTTCCTTGTAGAACAACCAACACCAATTTTTGTTACTGTTGTTGTTTCTCATGGAACACTCTAAACCAATTTTTTTTTCTTTTCTTCATTTTGTTATGGCTGGTCTTTCTTGAAAAACGAGACCTCTTTTTTTTTACTGTTGCTGTTTCTTACGAAACAACGAAGACCACGCTTTAAGCATAAACATGAAAAACAGAAACCAATAAATAACATGTATCAAGGCTACCTGACAAATAAATAACGCAAAGGAAGGTCAGTTATGAGCGTCACTCCCAGTGGAAAAATAACAACAAAATGATATTTCTTTATAACATCCTTCTATGAACTTTTCGTCTACTCTCTTAACCAGAATATCAGCCTTAATGTTCCTCAGTCAAGAGGGGAGAAATTGTATCAAAATGAGAGTCAGAAAGATATTCTTTTGATTAATCGATCTTTGAAAAATTCAACAACAAGGAGCTTGTTTCCCTCTCGCATAAAGCTGTGCCTCTTCTTTGAAATCTGTTTTGGCTCATCTACATAAACTTGAGACTAACATCTGTTCAGAGCAGTAAACAGTTCAGGAAAGGGCGCTCCGAGACTAAAAATCCTCATTTTACGGTATTCTCAGCGACGCCAAATACTTTTTACCTGATTTAACGCCGAAAATCCACCTTTAACGGGGAAGGAAAGCAATAAAGTGGGCTGCAAATATATATATATATATAAATTCAGGCTGTGGTTGGCCACGACAAGTCCTTTTGAAACGTGAACCTTTCTCTTCTCATGTTGGGCAAAGACATTGAGTGCTTGTATAAAAGTCATTCTACTTCGGGAATGAATAAAAATATAATTATAAAAATTACATAAATATACATGATAAATTACAGTAAACACCAATATCCAGTTTTTGTTAATTAGTAAATAAGACTTAAACAAAAACACTGAAAATTTAGAAAACAAACTTCAAAAAAAAAAAAAACTAATTTTAGAACGAAGCCTCTTCACAAATTTTACGAAACCCTTTCATCAGTAGTCTTATCTTTACGATTACAATCGTTATTTCTCTCTGAAATTGTATCGCTTGAACAGACAAATGGAATCCGACAAGTGTCAGATTTGTAAGTGATAACGTTAACGAATATGATGAAATAAACCGCATAAAACCAATTATTTTTCTCTGCAGGTAATCAGTAAAGAAAATATACGAGTAAAAATCACCACCTCGAATGTCAGCCGGTTTCATCAATCTTTCGGGACATTCACTTCCGAATTACGACATTCCCTGGCTTGCACAACCTACCGTTGTTAGCAAGGCTTGTCAATTTCTCCGTATCTTCGCCGTCGCCAATCTCTTCACCCTAACCCTGTACTAAACTTCCCGTTTACTGTCTTTGTGTTTTTTGTCTTTCGGGAATCTGCTTTTCGTTTTAGGTTTAATATCCGGACGCCTTAATCTTGAGAGGCGGCTACTTCTACTATCGCAGACGACGGCTGCAGAAGGTTAGCGCCATTTTTCCGTCTATTCTCTCAAATTTTTTAATTTTTTTATTTCTTTATGTCATCTTCCTCCTATCTCTCTGAAAATCAATTGGCGGGTTGATAACTGTCGTTCTTTTCGATGTGGAAACGGTTTCCTGAGAAGCTTTTGGTAAAAAACAGATGTTGGATTTTTCAAAATTCTCTCGCGATAACTTTAAAAGAAAATATCAAAGGGATAATCTGTCGACTTTTTAATACTGAAAGATTTTCAAATTTCTCTAAGTAGGTTCCAAGAGTGTCATAACACTGATATGTAATCCACTTTATTTCATACCACCAATGTTTCTTGACCAAATAAGTAAGTTTATCTAAGGGAATCAATTATTCATAGAATATTCTCAATTTCCGTTTGTATCTGTCATTTGTCTATTTTTTCATACCAAACTTCGTCTTACTTTGTTTTTACACGCACATTTTTTTAAATGTTTATAAATATTTCTATTATAGGAAGTTCTATCGTCCGTTCCTGTTCTTAATCAGGATACTGTTTACCTAGCAATTAACGCTGTTTTTATTACATAATTGTATTGTATGTTCGTGAACGGTTTCCGTTTCTCCAAAATAATGTGATGGCAATAGACAATATATATATATATATATATATATATATATATATATATATATATATATATATATATATATATATATATATTATTTTGTCAATTTTTTTTCAAGTTCTCATTTACTCTTTCATTTTTTGACAGTGCTCACCTACATATGTTGGGATATAGTTTCATTTTCAACTAGCATAGTCCTGACTAAAGCTGGCTGAAACATCTGTTGGCATTATGTACGGAGCGACACAGCTGTGATTTTAGTATTGTCCTTCAGTTTTGCCTTTGAAGATAGGAAGAGATGCTTATAGGAGACTGGAAGCGTTGTCTAGAAGTAGTAGATACCATACCATGGGTGTACATATACAGTATATATATATATATATATATATATATATATATATATATATAATATATCTTTTACTGTAATATATATGAATGTCTACTGTAATACTACAGTATAATATGAAGATAAGAAGGCCCATAAAACACTATTTGAACATTGCAGCCATATATTTCGGGCACTAGCTTCTGTGCCCTGTTCACTGGGGCAGAGAAGCTAGTGCCCGAAATATATGGTTGCAAACATTCAAATAATGTTTTATGGGCCTTCTTATCTTCATATATATATATATATATATATATATATATATATATATATATATATATAATATTTATATATGTATATGTACATATATACATATATATGTATGTATATATATTTTCGTTGAAAGCAATTGCGTTAGTGGCATCAGTAAGTTTGTTACAGGTATCTTCATACCGTCTGAGTTTTTTTCTGATTCTCGTTCGTCAATTTCTGGTGAAAAATACGCAGACTTCCTTCTTCCATTTACAGTATTGATATTTGTCGCGACAGCTTAAACATATAGTTAAATAAATGTTCAAAATAAAATATAAAATCCTGAGGTAGTGTTTCCTACAATTTCTGTTTAAAATTTAGTAAAGTCTTAAATGTTAGTTTACAAATACAGAAAATAAGGCACAGAAATACATAAAATTTATAACAAATGTAAACGGTACAAATAAACAAACGTCTGTTTGTACATAAATGTACAAAATATTAAATTTGCATGTATGTGTGCGTCCAAAGGTTCTACGTTGATTAAGGGCTGGAGGTTCGTGTTGGGCGGGGCCTCAGGGACTTGAGGAAGCGTGTTACTTGGTCTTCGCTGGGCACTCTCGTGTCCCCTAAGGGGTGAGGTGTGTCCGGTGGTTGGGGGTGTGCTGTCTGGCCCCTTTCACTTTTGTAGTCATACATGTTCTCTGTACCCAAAACAACGCCCTGAAATGGTTAAGCTACTAATCCTTTAACCAACCAATACCCAGAACGGTGATATAAATGATATAAAAGGCCGAACTGTAAGTCAGTAGTCGCTTGATAATGCCATAAAGGCGAAACAGCTGTCGCGACAAAAATCAATAAATGGAACAAGGAAGTCTGCGTATTTTTCATCAGAAATTGACGACAGAGAATCAGAAAAAACTCAGACGGTATGAAGATATACATATATACAAATTTATTTATATATACAATATATATATATATATATACAACGATATATATATATATATATATATATATATATATATATATATATATATATATATAGTATATATATACACATAATAGATATATATGCATATGTGTATATGTGTATGTATATATATATATATATATATATATATATATATATATATATATATATATATATATATATATATATATATATATATACACACATATACAATCTACTATAAGCATCTCTTACTATCTTCTCACCTGTTGTGTAGAGCTCATCAATATTCTTCCTTATTACCTCCTCTATCAAATCAATGGGATATCCAGTATTTGTCAAAATCTACCACAGAGCAACACAGAAGAGATTTTCGTCTTTTCCTTCAGTTTTGCCAATGAAGATAGGAGGAGATTTGGGGAGACAGTGCACTGGCATTCAATGAAAATTGCCTAAGAGAAAGTCTGTGCCTAACAGGTATATAAACACATACAAACACTACATCTACACACATGCGCACACACACATACGCGTATATATATATATATATATATATATATATATATATATATATATATATATATATATATATATATATACACGTGTGTGTGTATGCGTGTAATTGTGTGTGCGTTTGTGTGTGGTGTGTGTACGTGCGTGTGTAAGGGTATATGGCCACGAGGAAAGTGAAGCATCGGAGTGCAAGATCTTCGCATTTTCAAGCCAACTATATACTCTGGATCAAAACATTACAAAGACGTCATGGTTTTACAAACTACATTCAAAATTAGAATTAAAATGCATATCCATTTTAATGCATACAAAGGTCATTGCTTTTGTGACAGGCCTACAGTTCATGAACAGCTGTTTAGTATTGTTTCCGGTAACTGTAAACAAGAGGGACAACGAACTTTAACCACGTTCACTGACATTATCAAGTTTATCTCTTAAATCTCCTTTGAACATCTTTTGTAGGATGGGTTCATTGGTGTATAGGCCTGAGCCTAAATAATGTTATTGTCCCGTATTATATTACTTGTAGCAATTGAGACTCAATGAGTTTTCGGGAAACATATTACATCTTACTATTGTACTACTACTACTACTACCGGACCAGTCAGTTCTGTGTGAATGTTCACTGGATATACAAAAAGAGCATTTTTCTTTTGGCCAGTTCTAACTGGATATTTATCTTGATTTATTCTGACATTTAATCCCTTACTGGTGAGAACAATTTCTTATAAGCTTGAAGATACTGTGTTATTATAACAGTTTGTTCAGATTTTCACTGAATATATTCAACACTGATTTGGGGGACTCGAGGCTGATGGAATACGGCAAAAGGTGCTCTTAGGTAATTCTGGCTTCCCGTAACTTTTCTTGTAAAATGAATTCTCATCTTGATCGTGGCAAGTTTCCCAAATATGACCTGAATAACACATTTCCATACTTATTAATCTGCTGTAAAAGAAAACTATTGAGATGGCTATTTGTCTGTCCCTCAGCACTTTTTCTGTCCGCCCTCAGATCTTAAAAACTACCGAGGCTAGAGGCCTGTAAATTAGTATGTTGATCATCCACCCTCTAATCATCAAACCTACCAAATTGCAGCCCTCTAGCCTCAGCATTTTTACTTTATTTAAGGTTAAAGTTAGCCATGACAGTGCACCTGGCACTACTATAGGTGCCAACAGCACAGGCCACCACCAGGGTGTGGCTGAAAATTTCATGGGCCGCGGCTGAGAGTTTCATTGGTCGTGGCTTAAAGTTTCATACAGCATTATACACTGTACAGAAAACTCAGTTGTTCCGAAAAAACTTTGGCGCATTTTTTACTTGTTTTTCTAATTTCCTGGAGTTCGTTGTCAAGGAATTCAGGACTAGCAATGCGTAATGTTCGAAGGAACACTGAAAAAATGACAGAGGTTTATATATTAGCATGATGTCCAGAATAATAATTTACATACGGTAAATATCGTGATCTGACGATATCTGACACCGAGATTATAAAATAGCCACTGGTAAGACCCACTAACTCTTCAATGAAGAACTACTGAGAGAATATTTGCAGCGTAAAATTAAGAATTAAAGAATCCATTTTCATTTAAATGAAGAAACCAGCACTAAATACCGACAGCAGTGCCTATTTTCTCTATATATTTTAATATTTTAATGCATGCTTAATTTATTCATTATATATACTGTAACTGTTTTCTCATACATTATATAGTATTTTACAGTGTATTTTTAATGTGTCTACTCATATCTCTTAATTGAGAATTTCCACCTTTATGATTTGTTTCTCTTTTCCAGTTTTGAAAATGCTACATGGAATTGTAGCGAAACGTTAAATAAACAAAATGCTCTGGATATGGTATGCGTTGAAGTATTCATCTCTGCTATGATTCATACAAAGTAAATTATTTTCTGGTTTTCTGTGTGCGCTAGACTTACACTGAAATTGTTCCAGTTTAATAATGAACTATAAAATGTACATGCAAACATTTTTCTTTTTTTGTTAAAGATAGCAACTGGACGAAGAAAGCAAGAAACGACCGCAATTAATATTATATGGTTCTAACAAAAATGATATATAGCATTTTACACCAAATTTTCATATAGCAGCACTCTTCGACAGAAATAATTACATTTTTATAAGTAAAACCAGAAAAATTAAGAAAAGGCCTCAGTTGCCGCTTTATGTGTTTTGAAGGATAGCCAATGTTATGACTCAGGATCCTATAATTTTTAATCTTCATGTACATAAAAATCAAAATCTGTCAAAATGTAATATTTCATGCGGCTGGCCAAAGCAGAACAGTGTCTGCCTTTTGACAAAATGTGTCCTTCAGCATGAGAATCTTTGCGTTTACTTCTGTCGTTACACAGATCAATACTGAATCCCTAAGTCATTGGAAATACGTATAAATGAAAGCATAATAACGATTCAAAGCAGAAAAGACGTGAAACTGTCTAAGCAAGGGCATTGCTTTATAAGATAAAAAAAAAAAAGCATATAATAGAATTATAGTAAAAAAAATTGCTACACAAAAGAAAAATGATACTCCAGTAAAACCACAAATGTAATAAAGTACGACCACGCACTATTTTTGTATTGCTTTAATTACCTTTAGTAATAAAAAAGGTCTGTATCTGACCACTTAAAATATATATTTATTTATTGTTTCGTTTTTTTTTCACGCCCCCAAACCTGCAAGCGAAGCCGGTGCAGCTAAATATCCCCTGGAACTTTATGGAGATAAAAAACAAAGGAGTGAGAAAGTTTTTAATTAAGAAATTGAAACGGAAAATATTCAAGGAAAAAAGGAGCAGGCGCTAAGAGGAAAGGCAAAAATAAAAAATAAATAAATACAAAGGACGTTGCACAAAAGAAGAGGAGATAACCGAAGAGAATTTAAGAAGTGAACTATATTTCCACTTTATTAAGTAAATATATAAAAAAAAAGTCACATCAACAGTATCTGACGACCGATATTATTGCGAGTGTTTAGCCCAGAATACTGAGCGCTTTCGTGTATTTAATATAACCTTGGGGGAAAGAAACTGAAGGAAATCGAAAAGTAAAAGTGAATATATAAATCAAACTTCCTAAAAAGGCATAAGCAGTTGCTAAATATCGTAGCTGAAAGAGCAAACAGCCCACAGCCAAAGAAATTGCACTTCCATATGAAAAATAGTCCCAAAAATAAAAGAACTATAAAATTAGTTACATGTTTTGAGCTCTTGAACGACATCCTTCGTTACCCGACGATCCAGTTTGTATAGAACATTGCTATTGCTACAAATACTGCTTCAGTTTTCTTGTACTTAATTCTATAATATTTCTTTTAACAATATCTTTGCAAAACTGTATTTGTCTCAAATTTATCTAATCGACAGAATGAATAAAATTTGCTCATATGCGGAAAGAACATCTAAAGGGAATTTAAAAAAAAATGTTAACATTTTAGAAAAAAAAAAGTATGGTGACATTTTTTGTGTATGGTCTTCAATGAAGGTGTATATGTGTTTTTACGAAAAATGAATTCATTGGTGCCTTCCTTGAAATTTGCAACTATAGAGGAGAGCGTATCGGTTTTATCTTATTTAGGTGTAATTTTACAATAACTCTGTAATAATTTTAAATTTTCAGTTTATAGGACACCCACTAATGTATCATCTAACAATTCAGTTCTCTTCTAACCACCACCAAAAAGTAAAGCTTTCTGTACTTTTTTTCCACTATTTGAAAAAGACTTCGAATTTGCCGCCCAATATTTTCACATGGTGGGTTCATGAAAATATAATACCATTGCTCTCTCTTTGAAATATCCAAAATTTCTAATTGACGTAACTTTAAAAGAGACAAAAACATTTTATGTAATTGGCAATGTATTCATCATAATTTATCAGTTTCACCATTTAGTGACAAATTTCTTTCCTCATCAAAAATTTTGAAAGAATTGAAAGTTAGTGTTCTGTTTGAAAATTCATAGCTATCAAATCCAGTTTAATAAAAACAACTCTCAATTTGCCAACGCAGGTAATGCCTATGAAATTACACTTGAAGACTAAAAAGAAATATATCGATTAAAGTGGTCAAGTGCTGGTTGCCAGAATGACTCGGCTTCAGTATCGTGGAATGGGCCCAACGCCCTCTTTCGACGTAAGGGCAATTGTGACCATTCTACCAACTACAGAAATTCAAGTGGTGTACCGTTTTGTAGAGACATCATTAACACAAGTAAAATGTGACGAAGTTTCTTCGGCGCAATCAAGTTTTCTGTATACCTTACATTGCTGTATGAAACTCTCAGCTACGGCCCGTGAAACTCTCAGGCGCGGCCCATGAAACTTTCAGCCACGGTCCAGTGGTGGACTGTGTTTTCGGCACCTACAGCGGTGCCATACGAGCGATCATGGCTAACTTTAACCTTAAATCAAATAAAACTACTTAGGCTAGAGGACTGCAATTTGGGATGTTTGATGATTGGAGTTTGGATGATCAACATAGCAACTTGCAGCCCTCTAACCTCAGTAGTTTTTAAGACCAGAACACGGACAGAAAAAGTGCGGACGGACAGACAAAGCCATCTCAATAGTTTTCTTTTACAGAAAACTAAAAATATCTTAGGAACAAGTGTAATAAAAGTAAAGCCAGACTGTATTTTATTTTAGACCAGCTATGGTCGATACAAACTATTTACCTGAATTATGATAGTACATCGTTCAACAATTCGAAAATGTGTAACTGCTTTTTTTAGCCGTTTTGATTCTAGGACCCCTTTTCTTGGAAGAGTGAGGCCTTTGGCTGTGGACTTTTTTTAACCATGTTGCTTGGATGCTGCTCTTTTTTATTTATTTATATATCCACCTTTACTTTTTAACGTCCTTCACCTGGCTTTTATTTGTATTAAAGAGATCAATATGAAATACACAACAGCGCTGGGGAATGATACCTTTTATTGTCTGTCTGTCTGGTTCTAAATACATACATAAATAGATACACTGAAGTGGTTGGTTATATATATATATATATATATATATATATATATATATATATATATATATATATATATATATATATGTTACATATTTTCGGCCCTTAAGAAAAACACAGGATCTAGATGGAAATAATATTGGGGCTATAAGTTAATAAACAAAATAAAAGTTTGCTAAAAAATATATTTATTAATTTTAAACAATAGAAATCTTTAGAAAAAAACAAAGGTCACAACAAAATGAGCCAGGTCCGGGCCACGAAACACAAAAATAAATAAAGCAATATTACTTTACATCCAAAAGAAAGGAAGTACCAGCAGCAGTCGATACAAAAAAAAACCATCTCCAACGATACCAACTAACGACAACAGGCCGTATATCATCCTGCTGCCGTCTCGCCAAAATATATATCTCCACCTAACAAACAACCATCTTCGTTGGTGCGCTGCTCCAGCCTATATCCTCAAAGTCGAACTGCTGCTGGTACTCAAAAGTTCTCTTCCCCAAGAGAACAACCTGTTCACTATATATATATATTGGCGCCATAACACAGACGTAAACACTAAAATAAGAGGAGGGGGAGGATTAGCCAAACAAACAAACTACCGTATATCCTATATATATATATATATATATATATATATATATATATATATATATATATATATATATATATATATATATATATATATATATATATATATATATATATATATATATATATATGTGTGTGTGTGTATATATATAAATGTATATATATACTGAAATATATACACTGGACCCACAGGAATAGCTTGAAAGGAAACGACGGAATGCCAAGTATTTTCGTGTAATTAACACATATTCGGGGCACAAAGAGTGCCCCAAAGATGTGTTAATTACACGAACGTACTTGGCACTCTACAGTTTCTTTTCAAGATTTTCCTGTGGCTTCAGTTGATAAACAAATCACGTGAATATTTTTGTTTTTTTTAGCATATATACACATATATGTATTATTAGCAAACGAAAAAATACTGAAGTGGTTGGTACTATCAAATCATATTGTATTCCGGTTTATATATATATATATATATATATATATGTGTGTGTGTTTGCGTTTGTGTGTGTGACTGTGTACGTCCAGACACACCCAGAAATATACGCATATATATATATATATATATATATATATATATATATATATATATATATATATATATATATATATATATATATATATATATATGGTAGGGATGATATTGTAACAGACATCCCAATAAGAAAGACGAACATGAGGAAAGATTTCCCTTCCGGCTCTAAAATCTCCTCCTCACCTTTCTTATATTGCGGCAACTTTTGTTTGAGAATCTTACTGAGAGCCGACCAAGTTTTGAAAAAAAACTCAGAGTTTTCTTTTAATCTCCGGCGGATTATCGGTCGCGTTAGCCCTGTCTCCGATGATTCTCCATTGATTCTGTCTCCGGAAACACTTAGACTCGCGGAAAGAAGGAAAATTCAACTGCAAATATCAAAACGGTGGGAGGATATGAAAATTTAAGTGGTAAATAGCAAAATGTACTTGGAGTAGACGGAATTTATCATGAATTTATGAGCATTTACAGAGATGTGAAGTGTATGAGCTATATGTGAAAATGCGTTGTTGGGAGATGTACTAGAAGGTGGCATGCCACGATATTATGAAACTTAATCTGAAATTTTTTGTGAAAATCTATAAGAAAGATAAGACATTGCCTCGGAAAATTTTAAAAATGGCCACTAAAAGGTGAAAAATGTTTGTAAATATGAATATTACTTTAAAACGTTAATTTATACCGTAAAAATGTACCAGTGCACTAGGACACGATGAAAATATTTATCATAATGTGAAAACATGCACTGAAAATGTGACAATGTGCTAGGCTAGTGAGGCAAGAAAATACCCCAGATAAAGGTTTTGAGATTCGACGCTTGTTTGAGAACGTTTATGCGCTCTCTCTCTCTCTCTCTCTCTCTCTCTCTCTCTCTCCTTCCCTTTTATTTCCATTATCAACCAGGAAAAATAGCTTGCATTTTTAGTTCAGATATCGTAACTTTTAGCAGCAGGCTATTCAATCTCTTTTCCTGTGCAATGTATCATTATCGGATGACGAAGATGCAGTAACTCGTAAATAAGATTTAGAAGCAGTCCAGCATCAGGTCTTTTGAATCGTCTTATTTTCCATCAGGAAATGAAAGACCACTGATGACAAAATCAAGCTTCCTCTCGAACGACGATTGTGAGATCAGCTCCTTTCAGACAATGCGGAGTTTGAGGATGTTTATGCTTTATAATATTTCACATTTTCGAAACAGGATTTGGCTCGTGTTGCCTCCTTTATCGGAAAATAGTCTGAAATGTTTTATATTAAAAATCCATAGACTTCAGGTTTACGTTCAAAGCTTTTAACGTAAACACTGAGGAGGAACACCGTTCGGGTGTGCGAAGGTCTGTTTTTATCTTCCACAAATAATACAGTTTATTGATATATTTCTGGATTTTTTAATATACAACAATTTAATCGCGACATTGCGAATCTGTTAACATTATCCCAAGGTCTTAAAACGGTGCGATGCACTGCTGACAAGATTTCTTGTTTAATACAATCGTCAGGAGCAAAGACATCAAAATGGTGACCCATCGTATCGTACGTAGGCAAAACTGAGTAAATGCAAAACACAATCATTTGTCAAAGCAAAAGGAAAACTATCGAAAACAAATATATGATAAGAAAAATGGAAATCCATATTAAATGCTAAAGAACATAAATCAGTAACAAGGATCTTAAAAAGATTGAACATATTTCTCATAATTATCTCCCCTTCTAAAGCTAATGGCCATCGCTCACTTGAATAGAAAAATCAATGTCATAAATATCTCTCTCTCTCTCTCTCTCTCTCTCTCTCTCTCTCTCTCTCTCTCTCTCTCTCTCTCTCTATCTCTCTCTCGCTATATTTAGAACTGTTTGGCCGATAGTCAAATACATTTCTCTCTCTCTCTCTCTCTCTCTCTCTCTCTCTCTCTCTCTCTCTCTCTCTCTCTCTCTCTCTCTCTCTCTAAGATAATACATTTATACTGGAATATCTGAAACCTAATTTTGCCCTCTCCTTTATTTTTGAAAATTCCATTCATTTTTATGTATCTAACCCCTCTCGGGAATAAATCAAGGAGATTTAAATTTAAAACGGTCGCGTGTCAAGTGAATACAAGGATAAAATTAAATAGTAATGAAAACTAGATTACATTAAATTGCGCTAAAATTTTCAAATTCCAATAAAGTTTAAATCGCATGGAGCTACGTTTTAGCAATAATTAAAAAAAGTGATCGAGAAGAAAAAATAACTCATTACCGGGCACGAAGAAAATAACTCATTACCGGGCACGAAGAAAATAACTCATTACCGGGCACGAAGATTTTCAATGTCCATCATATCCAAAAATAGATCAGTTCTCTTGTGTAAAAGTCAAGCCATGTTACCTAAATGGCTCATGTTCTAAAATAGTATTGATTTTGAACAGTCGAAAATAATTAGAAAATTTGGTAGGAATATTCCTTAATTTTTTTTTTTACTGCCGCAAACCCACGTCTTTAATAATGAGTGAAATAGTTTCCACTGTCATTGATAGATTGCTCCTAAAATTTAACCGTCTTAGGAGGGCCACATACTGAGCATATCCACCACAATCCTTCAAGATCCGTTCACTTGTTTTTAAGGTCTCGGACTAACATCCACACACAAGCCTGTACCTCCAATGACCAAGCACGCACAACGCGCGCATAGAGACCTGTAACAGTGCACAAACCTTCCCATTTCCTTGGCAGCTTCAAGAGTAAATAAAGCTGTCCGGTTAGATTTCAACCAAAAGATAAATAAATCATTTTGATAAAAATAGGACAGTTTTCTCCAACCAGGATTTTGTTTAAGGTCTTCTCTAATCATAAATTAGTCATTTTTCCCGAGAGAAGTTCTGGATGTGTGGGGTATAGAAGAACAGAAATGTTCTGTTTGTTAGCTGATTTGCTGGAGAGGAATCCTGGATGGTTTTAGCATATTGTGAGACCAACGTGAATGAGAGGATGACTATAAATGGCTGGATAGACGGCGTGAAAGAGGCATCGGAAAACAAGCATTTTCGTATCTAGGAGCAAGAGTATATTTCCAAAGTGATGATGAGCCAGTTTTTGTTGCGATTTAAACATGCTGCTGATGAGTCTATGATGAGTGTATGAAGCAGTTAATGTTCTGGAAGCTTTATACGACAGACAGTTCATCCATCATCCATCATTCAGTAGAAAATTATGAATGTGCCAGTGGCTGCTGTGTTGTTTTTCTCTTGGGCAACCCTTTTCTGGGGGAAACAGCTTAATGTTAAGAGATGCTCACTCATTTTACTTACATGTATATATATATAAAGTATATACATGTGTGTGTGTATTTGCGTATACATATATATATATATGTGTATGTATGTATGTATACACAAGTACACACACATATATATGCCTGTATGTAAAATGAGTGAGCATCTCTTAACATTACGCTGTTTCCCCCAGAAAAGGGTTGCCCAGGAGAAAAACAACACAGCAGCCACTGGCATATTCATAATTTTCTACTGAATGATGAATGATGGATGAACTGTCTGTCGTATAAAGCTTCCAGAACATTAACTGCTTCATACACTCATCATAGACTCATCAGCAGCATGTTTAAATCGCAACAAAAACTGGCTCATCACCACTTTGGAAATATACTCTTGCGCCTAAATACGAAAATGCTTGTTTTCCGATGATTCTTTCACGCCGTCTGTCCAACCATTTATAGTCATCCTCTCATTCTTCCCCTTAACACTTCTGAATTATTTTCCATTCCTACTGCACGAATTAATCGTCTCAAAATTATTTGATCCATCATTTGACATTTGTAAACCTTTTTACAACTTCTATTTTTCTCCACATTTCTCACCCCATGATTTCTTCATATGCCACATATACTGAGCAAACAATTCTTCTCAGCACTGAAAACTATTTTCTTTAATTGGCATTCACTATCTTCACTTCCCTTTATAAAATATAGTTAGAAAACATTTTCAGCCTGCTTGTTTAGTTTATGTAGTTCTCCTGCTATTCCTCTTCTCACTAATATATATATATATATATATATATATATATATATATATATATATATATATATATATATATATATATATATATATATATATATATATATATATATATATATATATATATATATGTGTGTGTGTGTGTGTGTGTGTGTATGTATATGTATATATATATATATATATATATATATATATATATATATGTGTGTATATATATATATATATATATATATATATATATATATATATATATATATATATATATATATATATATATATATATCTTCTATAATAATAATTTCCATGTGGATCTTTCTTATCCTCCCCGAGGAGCTCTCGGGAATTCTAAAGGCTTCTGGGAATTCTGGAGGCATGTGGGGCTTCCGAAGTCTTCAAGACAATCTCCAGGCTCTTAAGCCTTTGGATTTCTTGCACAATACTAAACAACAGAGTTTTATGGAGAAGAAATCGGAGACGAAAGGCTTCGAAGATTTCTTTGGGGGAAGTCCATGTTTTCGGAGATGAATTCCAGGGGCTTCTGGGTCTTCCGAAGGTTTCAAGACAATCTCCACGCTCTGAAGCCTTTGGATTTTTTTACTGAGAAGGAATGGGATTTGGTCCTTCCTGGAAACAAAAGGCTTCGTAGACTTCTTAGGGAGAAGCGGATACGACAGGAGCTGAAGATGGCTTCACAGGATCCTGGAACCTTTAATAATTTAAGATGTTATAATCCAATGGGCGTTTCTCCAGGAATGCTTCAGGAGCTGAAGACTGCTTCAAAGGATCCTGGAGTCGTGAAGACGTCTTCAAGAATATGTTTTCATCCAGTTATTTAAAGACTTTATTTTCAGTGCACCATTGTGATATATATATTGTGTAAGCTCACTCCTCTGCAGTTACTGAGGGCAGACGGCTGATATAATTACGCATGTTTATTGAAAACTTACAAACCATGTCTAAGAAATCAAAAGTACCGGCTCGAATCCTGACCGAAACAAGAGGACCTATCAATCATAATGATTTTTTATTGCCTGCTATTACTAGAGTATAGTGAATTCGACATTAAACAATATTTATGGCTTTTTGTAATATATATATATATATATATATATATATATATATATATATATATATATATATATATATATATATATATATATATATATATATATATATATACAGTATATATATGTGTGTGTATAAATATATATATGTGCATATGTGTGTATAATTGTGCGCGTGCAATTATTCTGGAATGAGAAAGAAACACAAATGTGTTCCAAAAAACATAGGAATGATTCAGCGAAAGTATCATCATGAGATTCCTAGGAAAAGATTTCAAGCTCCCTCGACGTCTTGACCTACAATCAAGGCCCAGAAAGGAGATTTTACTGCAAAATGGAATATGAATGAATTATCTTTGAAAGCATAAGAGGAAATGAATTTTAACGGTATGTAAAACAGGATTGTTTCAGTTAATCTCGAATCTTTGTATGTTCCCTGTTTACGCCGCTGTCAAATTTTGAAAAGGTTACTAGTTCACTGCCTCTCTCTCTCTCTCTCTCTCTCTCTCTCTCTCTCTCTCTCTGAATACCCACAAGGGGTTCCAGGAACCAGTGCCACTCATCAGTTAATTCCCAATCGCAATCGATGTGACGACCGCCGGAAGTACTCGCAGGACCCCTCTAACATGACAAACGGAATCCCGAGCTTGCCAATATCTTCAAATAAAGAGACACAGACAGACGCAAATGGGAAACTCGAAACATCTGTATTGCAGGTATTCGCACATGGATGCAATAATAAAAGGATCAAAGGATCACCACGACACTGGAGGGCCATACATGATTTATGAAAGGCAAGTACTTCGCGGGAAGGGGAGCTCCAGATATTCCAATAAGCATAACTTAGTGCATGCGTAAATGCACACTCATATCATACAGATATGCACATACAGTATATACGAATATATATATATATATATATATATATATATATATATATATATATATATATATATATATATATATATATATATATATATATATATATATACAGTATATATATATGTATATATATATATATGTATATATATATGTATATATGTATGTATATGCGTATATGGCGCAACCAAGGTACAGCTCTCCAGTTAGCCAATAAGTAATCAAGGTTAAGGTTGCTACCCAGGCAGCTTTCAATTGACTCCAGCAGACATTGTCACCCATCTTTACCTGGGCGCACTGTTGGGTGGTACGCTAAGAGCAAGCTAGAACCATGCCAACGCGATATATATATATATATATATATATATATATATATATATATATATATATATATATATATATATATATATATATATATATATACACAAAATATATATATTATACATACATCTATATTTGTATATATATTAACAGAGTATTTGTCCAAGAGGACACTGAAACAAGAGGGTGTAAGATCTTCCACCTTTGCTCTAAGGTATTTTCAAGAAAAATCCTTCCTTCCAAGAATTCCCAAATATACATTTTCTTTAACACACTGTTCCCATGCTACCTAACTCAAAACATAAGCCCCCATCTTTTCACCTAATTTAAATGAAAATATTTTACCTCATCCTTGTTCTTGCTATCCAAGTTCTAAACTTTGATCCCTTCTTTATCCTCACATACTGTACTAGGCATATGACTCATTTTAGCAGCTTGGTCTTTTTTTTACAACGTCTACGCTTCGCTTCCGTAAGAGCATTTTTAGTCAGCATTCACCTTTTTCTATTCAACTTTTGTATACGTAAATACGCAAACCTTTGACAAAGATCTTGCTACATTCCTTGTTTCACTTATTCTGTAATTCACCTCTGCTCCTTCTTAGAATCTAAACTGTCCTCACCTGATTTTACATTATTTGCAAACATTGACTTCTACACATTCCATTCACTACCTATTTTCTTAAACTACGAATTTAATCCTACTTCACTGCCCTGTCCCTGACTTTTGTAATAACCCTATGATAAAGATATTAATGAGGCATAAAGACGTAACACACTTTTATACCTAAACAGTCTTCCACCAGTTTACATGTTCTTGGATAAGGTGTGCTTTCTTCATAGGAACTTCTAGTTATCCTTAACACATTGCCTTCCACACCATACATTCACATGCATTCTCTTCCAGTTATGTCAAAAGCTTCCTCTAGGTTCATACTTGCCATACACTTTTCCTCTTTAATTTAAAACTTCTCAGTCAGATGTTTCATAACTCTTTCTTAGTTGTCTAAATCCACATTGTTGTTCTTCTTCTATCACCATTCCTGATATACAAAAGAACACTTATTCTTCTCACAAAACCTTTTGGAACCTTTCCATCCTTCAGATATCCCTTACACACATTAGTCATCCAGGCATTTACACTACGACCGCCAAACTACAGCGATGCACTTATAATCCTGTCAACACCTGCAGTATTTCCACTCCCCAACCTTTTAATTCCTTCGTAACTTTTCAACAGTCACTTACACAAGCATTTTTAAATTTACATTAACCCTCCCACTTGTTTGTCATTTAGAATACCTCTTTTCTACCCTCTGCATACAAAATATCTTCAAAATAATCATTTCTATTAAAACAGGACGGAATTTTTTCTCGACAGTGCGTCTCCATGTGGAATTTCATATTAATTCTACAATCAATTTTCTCATTTATTTTTGTATATACAGTTACTTTTTCACATTCTTACTAATTACTTTTTCCATCATCAAGTACACCAGTATACCTCTAAACCATCATATCTTCTATCTGGCAACTTCATATCAAAATTCGCCTTTTTGTTTTCGTTAAGCCTTTCATTACATGATGCTATCATGACCGTTTTGTGTTCCTTCTTCCTGTGCCTAGACACTAAAGCACTCTGCCCTGCTTCATTGACCCTGTCTTTGAATTTTGCACACTCTCCATTTTGACCTCTCATTTCGGTGAACATACCAAAATGACCGATCAAAATGGTTTACTTTTCATCTAATTTCTCCCTGTATGCTCCCCTCACTTGAAAATCATATACAATTTAGGCCGAAGGCCAAGCGCTGGGACCTAGGAGGTCATTCAGTGCTGAAAGGAAAATTGAGAGCGAAAGGTTACAAAGGTGTAACAGGAGGAAAAACTCGCATTTGCACTATGAAACAATTGTTAGAAGAGGGAGGAAAGTCAGATGGAAGAAAGAATATGAATGGAGGTACAGTAAAAGGAATGAGAGGGGTTGCAGCTAGGGGTCGAAGGGACGCTGCAAAGAACCTTAAGTAATGCCTACAGCGCACCGTGCGTGAGTTGCACTGACAGCACTACCCCGCTATGGGGTTCAAAATCATATCAAATTCTCTCCTCTTAATTACAACAATAGCAACTTTTTCTTCGGTTAAAACAGCCCCATTTCATTTTCTTTTCCACTAGTTGATGATCAACTTTTCTCACGAGTACAGCTTCCAATTTGTACTTCCATGTACTCTGCACTACTGCGTAATATAAAGAAACTTTCTTCCCATTTTCTTTTATAAAGCTGCTGACGAGTATTTGTAAAAATATACATGCTTGCCTTCAAACTCCCCAAAAAATACCTAAATAGTTGACTAAGTAAGAAAAACACAGTCCAATGAATGCCCGTCATAAATCACTGAGAGTTAGTAGTGCGCCAAGTAGGTTACTTTTTCGTTACTCTGCAAATAAAAAATATAGAAACTTAACTTTGAAAGCCTAAACTTGCTCAAACAACACTATGACATTTCCTATGCTCTTAGATAATCACGACAGAAATACATAAGACAGATGATCAGAAAACTTCATTAAAAATGAGATATTTTAGTGACTACAAATATCATATTCCAGATAAATCAGAGAGAGCCAAACAAGAATCCATATGAAAAAAAAATAAACTTTCCTATTTTTCATACATCATTTTTAGATTAAGAATCTGAAACTATTGGTCCTGTGCTTCTTAAGTTCCATTTCTCATGGTAATGTCTTACTATTTCCATTTCGGCTCGTCGAGTGGAGGAAGTGGAATTGCTTCCGTCTAGGTTTCTAGCAATTATATATACATACAGTACATATATATATATATATCCAATACAGCACGAAGGAACGCGTGCTTGAGAACATCACTAAGTCCACGTCGGAAGGTGAGTGAAAGCCAGGACTTTGAACAAATACTTTCGTAGTTTATTCTACATTTTCAAGTTCAACTTGAAAATGTAGAATAAACTACGAAAGTACTTGTTCAAAGTCCCGGCTTTCACTCACCTTCCGACGTGGAATTAGTGATATATATATATATATATATATATATATATATATATATATATATATATATATATATATATATATATATATATATAATATTATACATATAAATATATATACATATATATATGTGTGTGTGCACGTGTGTGTATAATGTATAACCGCAAATAGAGTGTGTATGTGTGTGTGTGCTTATTGGACCGCCTGAAGTGAGGGAATGCCCACATTATGTTAAAAGAGGATAAGAACAATCACAGCCCAACTGCATTAGAACGCCTAGAAGTAATAACATTCTTAACGCCCAGCACGAATAGAAAGTGACCAAATGGCATGGAGATTGCTGCCATGACCTGTATCTACTTGCTAAAGAAACCAAAATATATATCTTGGATTTCAATTGTGAGAGGATGTAATACAGAAGAGATTAAATGTATAGTAAGTGATTTGTTTAATGAGAGGAATCTGGATGTTTTTGCTGTAAATGAGACAAGGATGAGAAAACAATGTATGGAAAGAAAAAAAGGTTAGAGAGGAAGGTGTGGAAATACAGTTGCAAGGGTAACCAAGACAAGTTGCGTTTTATACGGAGGAAGTAAGAGAGAGCATGAAAGGAGAAAATGGACGAAAATGGGAAAAAGTTAAAGGCTCAGAGGATACAGGAGTACAATTCCAGGATGGGGTTATGGAGCAAGTAAAGAGTGCTTGTGAGTTTACGAAGGAAAATATTATTTAAAGTACAATTGCGAGACAGAAGAGCGGATTTTGTGCGTAGAGATATAGGTGTAGAATAAAATAAGGTCGGGGGGTGGGGATGAAGGATAATATGAGCTGAAACTTCAGGGATAATGAGAAGTTCTTCCACATGGAAGCTGATGTAGATGGAAAGGTTAATGACCAAAAGGATCTCAGAATAAAAATATAGGTGGAGAGATGTCATCTGTAAATAATGTTGCCATGAGTCGATGGAGTGTTTCGAAGGCTTGTTGAATGTGAGCAATAGAAGGGAAGCATAGCTGAAGGACACCAAAGTGGAAGGAGTTAGAATAAAATGCTAGTAGAAATAACTTTTTATGCCATACTGAGCGCAATTAAGAATGTGAAATGTTGAGACACTGCTAATATTGATGAGATTGCAAGTAAGATGCTCTGTTACAAGGGGAATAAGTTTGTGATTAAGAGAGAAAAGATAAGAGGAATAATTGTTCCAGTGAATAACAATAATTGTGAGAGGAGACTAAGAACCATAGGGCATAACTTTAATTAGTATACCAGGAAAGGCATATAGTAGGATTTTGACTAAGAACATAAGGCAGATGAGAGAAGTTTTGATAAGGGTAGAATAATGTTACTCTAGACAGGGAGGAGGGTGTATGAAAGTGTTTGCTTTGAAACAGCTATATGAGATGTCTGATAAGGAAAAAGCTATATGTGGCATAAATAGACTGAGAGAGGGTTTGTGACAGAAATGACAGAGAGGCAATGTGGGAGGGTGTTGACGACTGTGGTGTAGAGTAAGTTGCTTAGGGCAGGAAGTTTTTAAGAACAAAGTGAAGCACGCTTCAGCGTTTGAAGGCGAGAGAAATACTGGTTTGGTGAAAAATGTGTCTGAGAGAAGGGTTTTTTCATGTATTTGAAATCTTTGAACTTCCTCGATGTAGTAATGTGAGCAGTCAGAGAGAGGCAGCAGGTGTAGGGGCAAAGTTGAGGGATAAGATTAGTCAACATGGAGGAGTGCGTAACGGCTGGTGTTCGCAGATGATACAGTGCCAATTGACGATCATGAAAGAAACTGCAGATTTTCCTTTAAAGAGCTTGACCGTGTCTGGAAGAGGAGAAAGTTGAAGTAAATATGAGGATGAGTATGGTTACGAAGGAAAATTTAGCCATAAATATTTCAGTTGAAGATAAGATGACGGAAGAAGTGAGCCACAGAGTAGGCAAAGCGAGACAGGCTGCAGCATGTGATCCTAAGATTGAAGCCAAGGTTGCAATGCATGACGGGATAGTTGAACCAACTAGTAAGTGTACCTCTCCTCTTTGGAAGTGATGAATGGATGTTAAATTCAAACGACAAACAAGTGGAAGCTGTAGAGATGAGTTATTAACATATTATTCATTGTACAGGAAGAACTGAGAGAATGCAAAAAAGTGGAGATGATGTACGTAAAAGGGTTAGCATAAATCAAAGGATGTATCACAGTATTTTGAGATGGTTTGGTAATGTGGAAAGAATGTAGGATGATAATTTAGTGAAAAAAAAGTATGGAGTCCGGAAGTGTAAGGAGGAAGGAGAGGAAAACCTACAACTGGATAGATAGATGGTGTGAGGCTGGGATTCAACACCTAAGAATGTAAGAATGTGTAAAGGTGAATGAATTTGTGTGGGTTCACTGATAAAGGTGAATGGCTAAGTTTGCACAGGGTTTGTGCAGTTTAAGTGTGTTGACAGTAACAATGTCTATTATCCTATGAGTCTGCTAGAAGTCTTTTGTATAAGTGTATGAAGTAACTAGAGTTGTGGAAGGTTTTTGCACAGGGTGTTCATCCTCGATTCAGCAGTTTAAGTGTGAATGTGACAGTAACGAATGTCTATTATCCTAACTGATTTTGATCACGGCAATCACCCTGTCTCAATCTCCAGACGTGGAGATCCTTAGTTTAACCAGATCACGGCTTTGAAGAAATTACGTGTTGTATTTTGGTTAGGTTATTCATTCTAATACTTTGAATGTGTTTTTTTCTATATATATATATATATTGTTTTTCATTATAATCATATCTATGGTTCATATTTCTGTCTATATCTTCATATATAAAATTATATTTTTCTTATATATATTGGTTGATATATATATATAATTTCGTATTCTGGTTAGTGAATACTAATATTGGAAAATCATGAAAACGACCCATCACAATAAACATTAAAATCATGAAGCCAAAATTGTCAAATATCAAATTCACGCTACCTCAGGAATATCCCCGATGGGGAATTGTCACCGAAGGTAGCGTGAATTTGATATTAAGCGATATTTGTAGCTTCATGGTTGTACATAAATCACGCTGTGATGAAAAAATTTCATGAAAAATATATATATATATATATATATATATATATATATATATATATATATATATATATATAAATATATATATATATATATATATATATATATATATATATATATATATCTTTATATATGTGTGTGTTAATATACTTTACTGCTCTTCCTTGAAAACCCCATATAAATTAAGACCTACAAAAATTAACGTTCTTCTGCCTTAACAACAAAAATAATTTAAATAACTGGACGAAGACCTCGGATGGATTTCATACTAAATTTAGTTCAGTAGGATGTACGCTGCGTGCTACGCCACTAGCAAATACGTTCCCTATTTTTATTGTGTCTTCTGCCTTGCTTGTTTGTCGTCCTTCACAAACGCTGTGGCTCTCAGCAATGTCATCACCAACAACAGCAACAGCAGACCAAAAGATTCTTCACCAAACAATGACGTCACAGTAGGACACATAAAACTGCTGCTAATAAATACGATCCTCTACGAATTTCCATCTGTAACTTAATTCGGACAATGTACCACTGTAAATTGAAGAAGCATTCGATTCCTTAAATCTTTACAAAATATCACTGCAGATCTTAAAAACCGCACTTTGAAGTTTTCCATTACTGTCTCAATCTTGCCCGATAGAGAACAGTACCGAAGTCTCCGGCCAAGCTCAAAGATGCTCGCTCTTGTAGCTTACATATTCCAATTTTTCCAACAGATTTACGATCATTGTTTGTATGTCGGAGACTTCAGAAAATACGGCATATTTAAAATGGTCTAGTGCTGTTCACAACTGCCAGTCGACTGACTGATGCACGAAAATCAAAAATGGAGTAACGGCAAAAAAACCACTAAAAATCGGAGAATACTAGGTAGGTAAATTGACACGTAAACAATCATAATTATAAACGAAGATGTGAAAAAACACCCGTGTATTGCCCATTTCCCTTTTAATTTTTCGTCTCGGATATTCACTTTCTGTTTAAATTCATGTTGTCACGCATGTTCCCAATTTGTATCTCAGCAACGTCTACATATTTGAGTAGTTATCAACTTTGACCAGTCTAAGGGAGGTCGAATCGTGGAAAAACTTCTTCTATTATTCCAAAGCTAATTTATGCAAGCAGTCTTCCCTCGGACCTTCTTTTGAATGCGGTACAAAGGTAGACCTACATTTTCTAGAAAAGCGATGGACGCTCTTTTTACCCTCTGATCTTCCATAACGGTCACCCTCACTGTTACTTTTGACAGATTGAAAATCATGCATGAAACTACAAAAACTCCATTGCCAGACCATCTCGGGATTCCCCTACGGTCCAATTTAGCAGCTTCACTCAGGACCTAAGTATGTCAAGTCCGTCCCAAAGAAAATCATTACCGAAACATCAGCTACCGTGACACCTTCGTCTCGCTGCAAATTATACTGCCGAGAAGCCCTTGTCGAGGCAAATAAGAATAAATAACGCCTTTGTCACCAAAAGTCAAGCGCGCGAAAGTCCCCAAAAACCACCCCACCCAAAAGTCAAGCGCGCGAAAGTCCCCAAAGACCATCCTTTCAATTGTTTATATGTTTTTATGCATATATATATATATATATATATATATATATATATATATATATATATATATATATATACACTAGCTGACCAACCCAACGCTGCCTGGGAAAACTCTGAATGACAACTGATAAACTCTCTCTCTCTCTCTCTCTCTCTCTCTCTCTTTCTGCTGTTAGGATAGTTGCTTCAATTACATTGCCCAGCATTTTTCACATTTTATATTTCACCCCTTCTCAGCCCCCATTCCTATCAGGGCTGAAATTGGACTCAAAGGGCATTGAGAGTGTGAATATACATCTCAGTGACCTCAAAAACTATGGACTAGATACTGACTATCGTTTTTGGTTATTTTCACATGTCACTCCCTTCCCGCCCCTATGGTGCCAGTGATGTCTTACACCTCACAGTATTCTTTTCCAGATAGTAAGTCATATGTATACCGAAATGAGTTATGGTAAACCTGTAGAGTTTATTTAGTGATTAAGTCTACGGGCAGAACCAGCCCTGTTTCAGGGAAGCCCTTCCCACCCCCAACCCCCTTCAGTGCCCTTTGGTGCTAGTGATGTCTTACCCAACAATATTCTTTTCTAGATAGTAAGTCATATGTATACCAAGTTTGGTTGAAGTTGCTCAAAGCGTTTAAGAGTTATACTGGAACGCACACACGCACACACACACAAATACACACATAGATACCTCCATTTATAAGTGTGTGTGTATATATATATATATATATATATATATGTATATATATATATATATATATATATATATATATATATATATATATATATATATATATATATATATATATATATATATATATATATATATATATATATATATACAAAGTCCTTTTTCATCCTCCTTCAAAATTACGGTATATTTTCATTTCTTCTTCGAGAATAAATCTAATTCTTAACGGTATCTCTTGAAAATTCATTATAATGAATCCTATGAAAGAAAAAAGTTCACATCGTGGCTGAAAGTTTCGTGGGCCGCGGCTCATACAGCATTATATTCTGTACAGAAAACTCGATTGCGCCGAAGTTTCTTCGGCGCATTATTTACTTGTTTTACATTTTAAACTGAAGTCCTTATCCTGTTGATGGATATAATATTTAATATCTGATTTCCTTTTTGTGACATTTTACCCACAGATATAAATAGTAAATAAACAATAAAAATAAGAACTGAATATGGGTGAAAATGCAAACATGCTTATAAACAGATAAACAGCTTCTTATCCTTAGACTTTGTTGAAATAGAAAAGAACTGGTAACCTTACTTAGAGCAAGTTTCCACATTAGATGAGCAAAGCATGGATCAGACCCACTAGCTGTTTCTTAAAAAAAAAATCATTCTTATCATTTGGTCTTAATACCCTTTTTTTTACTCAAGTAGCATTTTTTGAACCAATATTGTAGTTTAATTTCTATAGCATACATAATTTGATCATTTAGAATAATGCATTTTTTATTAAGGGAGAAAAAAATAGATAACAAATTCAAATTTCGTTGCTTAAAGATGATAACTATGTTGATGAGAGCGATCTGCTGAATAGCTGGCTCTCCTGATCATGGACCATGGAATTTTATCGCTATTTTTTTATTCCTTTACTATTTTGGGAGAAAAGTCTCTAAAGATATCTAACCGAAGTGCGGACTGACAGACAAAGACATCTCAGTGGTGTTCTTTTACAGAAATCTACAAAAATGTGAAACCGCCCCTTGGTTTGAACTCATACTCTTACCTTGAATTATTCCACTGTAGATTCCTGAAGACTTAATGTGAACTTTTTCCTGTCATAGGATTCATTATAATAACTTTTCAAGAGATCTAACTGATAAGGTACCGATAAGAATTAGATTTATCCTCGAAGAAGAATTGAAAATATACAGTAATCTTGAAGAAGGATAAAAATGGACTAATATATATATATATATATATATATATATATATATATATATATATATATATATATATATATATATATATATATATATATATCACACATTACCACAGGTGAGAAATAAGAGATGGGGTGTAGGTCCTGAACGGTTTCGACTTTATTTCCAAGCCTTCGACAATGGCTTGGAAATAAAGTCGGAACCGGTCAGGACCTACACCCTGTCTCTTATTTTTCACCTGTGGTAATGTGAGATAAATGAATCACGTAAAAAAGTGATAATAATCATATATATATATATATATATATATATATATATATATATATATATATATATATATATATATATATATATATATATATGTTGTGTGTGTGTGTGTATATATATATACATATATATATATATATATATATATATATATATATATATATATATATATATATATATGTATGTATGTATGTATGTATTGTATTGTAGGGCGGTGTGAGGACTGTATGAGTTTAAGTGGCTATACATTTAGACGTTGAAGAAAATTTATGAGAAGTAACGACTTGAAGCAGAACCTTCTTTTCTTTGAATAGTATAACAACCGGGAAGAACGAGAAAAATATCCTATTTCTGGCACATGCAGCGTCAGACAAAGGTAAGGTGTGTGTAAATTACCTATCAGATAAAAAACTGAACGTTATGGTTACCTGACTTAGTAAATTCGAAAGGTAAAAATTAACTTAGAGGATCATATTTAACGTAGACGTTTATAGATGGTTAACTGATTTAGGTAACGAAAATAAAACCCATAATTAGCCATTTTGGGGTATGATCACCACACACCACCAGTGTTGTGGTTGGCCGAGAATACTAAATGGATTTGAATAAACTAATGTGACAGCGAAACAGACACCTGCAAATCTAGGAAGAAAAGGTCTTATGCAAGAAGGATCCCGCCTATATAAATGATAGAAACGAACCTGTAACATCGAACTTGATACATTTTTTTCTGTCCAAAAGCTCTCTCTCTCTCTCTCTCTCTCTCTCTCTCTCTCTCTCTCTCTCTCTCTCTCTCTCTCTCTCCGTTTTCTGAAGAAGACAGATTTCATCAAAAAGAATATAGGAACAAGTTGGAATTTCCTGTACACGTCTCATTTACCAAAGATAAGCCCTTCACAGGTGTCATGCGCAGATGTCTTGCATGAGAACGATCCACCTTCCTCGGGCTGTCTGTTTCAATTTCTCCTCCTTATTGCATTCCCTTCAGTCTGAGCCTTTTCCTTCAGCGTCTCTTTCTTCAGAACGAGTGAAGCTGTCCTTCTCCAAGTCTTTGCTTTCTTCTTTTGAATCGCCTAACATCTTAAGCATTACTAGTTTCATAAGGAATTGAAATAATGTTGTTTTGTTTTCGTGAATATTATTAAGAAATAAAAATGTATAATTACAAGGAATGCTTGTCACAGAGGCGAAATTATAGTTCGTTTTTAATTTTAAAAAAAAGTATCGTTTAAACGCAAAATTGAACTTAACAGATAGCACTTTCGTGAAAGTGACCCCAAAGTGCATCTTAATAAAAAAAAAAGTCATAATTTGAATTACAGTACTTTTTGTTACTTTGTAAAATCCATTTAGTACTGTCGGCAAACAACAACCCAGGTGGTTTGCGACGATCGTACCCCCAGTGGCTAACTATGGAATTTTAGGTTTATCGTAAACCAGTAACAAACTAAAAACGTCTTTACAAAATATTATCCCTTTTGTTAACTGTTATCTTTCGAATTTACCAAGTCAGCCAACCAAGGCTCTCATGTTAGCCATATTCGCATTAATGATGTTTCGTCATTTTTCTGATAGGTATCTAAAATGCGTAGCTACTTTACAAGTCTTTATTGTAGGGGTAGGTAGAGCTTTCGGCTAGCACGCTGTTGGCCCAGCGTTCGACTCTCCGAGCGGTCAATGAAGAATTAGAGGAATTTATTGCTGGTGATAGAAATTCATTTCTTGTCATAATGTGGTTCGGATTCCACAAAAAGCTGTAGGTCCCGTTGCTGGGTAACCAGTTGGTTCTTAGCCACGTAAAATAAATCTAACCCTCTAATCCCTCAGGCCAGCCTGTTAACCAGCTCAGTGGTCTGGTTAAACAAAGATATATTTTTTTTCCAGCACCTTTACGTTTGCTGGCGTTACATATTTCAGAAATATATAAAAAAAAAAATTTATTTTGCAGTTCCTCATTTTTCGTAGAACATTTAGGAAAAATCATTTTCTTTTACAAGACAATACATCTCATCAATTCATTAAAACGCCGGAATTATTAGCCACCTAAACACATGCAACCCCCTCTCCGCCCGCCACGTGGAAGTCCTTCAGAGTCTGAGCATTGATTCCTATTTTAACTCGTGCAAATAAAGATCGATCTCCCTCATTGACAGCAAGTAATTATGCATGTTTTAATTTTCTTTGACCTCTTATCGTCTTACTGCTCTTTATTTTCACATATAGACAACCAAATTGGCAAGATCGTGCCCGGTATCCATACAATGCATTTGCAAAGTCCGAGATTATCAGCTGCTTACTCTCACCAGTCGACCCACAGCTGTGAAGGGTTCCCAGCGTTATCTGGGATCACGAAAGGCGTGGGGCTTGCAACCATAGTCGTCAACTGGGGACCAGGCGGTTCTGCCCACCTCTTTTTTAGGTCTTGGTTCTACCCTTCTCTCGTCACCCTCTCCGAAGAGGGAAAAGGCGTATGGTGAAATAATACTAATAACCAGATTCAGGTGTATCTTGCCTAACAAGCAGGTACTACCATTTAATACCAACAAATTACATATTGCAAATAGCACTTAGATTCAATCCTTTCTGCATAAGGCTTATTAACTGAAATTTTGTCGCAGTTATGGAATATATGCAGCATTTGATTCTTGGAATAATAATAAAAGGTATTTAAGCCATTGTAATTACAAGCTCATGATGAAATACCCCACCCTCCAAAAGTTTCAGCTTCACCATCGGAACTAATTATTATCCATCTTGAAATTATTCTGAATCTAAACACTTCTAATTGCCACTGTGTCTTAGATATAAAGAAATCACTAAAATTCTGACTTTATATTAACTTGTGGCCTTGAAAAACAGAAAAGGGTAGAGAAATGCTGCGATAAATAAACAACATATCCCCCGGTGCCTACCTGCCAAGTTTCATTAAAATCTGAAAAAGGGAATAATAATAATAATAATAATAATAATAATAATAATAATAATAATAATAATAATAATAATAATAATAATAATAATAATAATAATCATCATAATATAATAATAATAATAACAGAGAAGGAGAGGAGAGTGACAGTAGCCACAGCAGATGACCAGCAAATTAAAGCTATGTTAGCCGGCGTCAGTAACTGGATGGGCAACCACTGGGGAACGACGGGAAGACCAATAGCGCCAAGAAGACGCCCAGAGGGAAGGGTAAAAAGGCAAAACCAGAGGCTGCTGAAGGAGGCGACGGCTTCCTACTCGTAATTGTCTCATAATCGTCTAGCAGATGTAAAACTACAGAGATCAAGTTACCCTCATAAAGAGGTAGTAAACACTAAAAATCTTAGAAATACGAGGGCAATTAAACCAACCAAACGTAAAGCGACGGGGAGTGGGTGGGGGTCTGATGGTCGTCGGCAGGCTAATAGCCCAGGTGTGAGTGATGAGGAGGCGCCACCTGAAAATAATGCTACCGCCAATTATCAGAACCAGCCTCAAAGACACACAACGAGAAGGAAATGCGACAATGATAAAAACATTGAATTGCAGAAGTGCTCTGTACTGAACCAGTGAGAGACCTAGACATAAATACTGAAACCTTCCAACAACAAGTGAACTTCACTGGTAAACTGAGGCATTCTGCAGCACAAACAAAAAATTACAACAACTAGGCTGCCACCACTGAAAGGATACAATCAACACATATTGAAAGAAAAATCCAAAGACGTTGACCAGGCATAAAGCGCAACTGAGACCAGGAATATCACAAAAATCAATTATGGTATACATGCTGGAGCTAGACTGGTAAATGAACTGACAGGAGTCAAATTGGTGAAAAAAAAAAATTTGAAAATAAACAACCTCAACTCAAACCAGAGACAGATTATGCAACTAGCACAAAGATAGTATTGCAGCAAGGAAACGTGGCATTGACTGAAGAAATCATGAATGGAAATGAAAAATAAGAAGAACAAAGAAAAGAAGTAAAGCCTGATAGATGAACAACAGCGGTAAAAGAATAAATAGAAAATTAACATCAGTATAGATGTTCAGTGATAAATCCAGTGCATATACACAGGACAGTCTCCTCAACACAAACCAGAAATGATTATCTGAAGAGCTGCAACATGGAAAGGCAAAGCGAGATGCAATTCCAGAGGCTGAACCCAAAAAGAAGTTCTGGGAAAACATCTTGATCTACACAGTATCCTTTAAAAGAATACAAAGTGGCAACAGAACGCCAAGAGTGAAGAAAGAGGTGGAGTTAAACAACAAGAGATCAGCATCTCGGCCAGGAAAATACGGAATCAATCGAGGAAGGTTCCTACCTAAAAGGTGTAATCAAAGAATTTTAAATATACGAATGGAAAATTGCCCAACAGACACAGAACTGTATAAAACAAAAGGTTATACATCACTAGACGACAACAGGCAAAACATTATTGGTATAACAAGACAAAGAAATGGGTAGTGCAGTTAGTAGCACCTGACCCCATCATACTTGCCAGTGATAGGGAAAATATCACCAGTGAGAATGAGTGAGGAGCTTTACAACCATCTTTGTTCGTTGGAAAATTATAACCCTTATATTCGATATCATTATGGTTAACTTTCAGTTACTATTGATGTTATTTACGGATCGCATCAAAATTAATATCTACATTAACTGTCTACGAAAATAAGTTAGAAAATGAAAAATTAAACTATTATAGAAGATTTAACTATACAAAACACATTTTAAATACCATCTCAGAGTATGAAAATAAGATATGTTCAAAAAATTATGTGGTTATATACTTTTATTTCATCAGTTTATTTTCTGGATTATAACATTTCTTAGGAAGAAAATTATATTTTGATTTAAGCATTATAAATTTCTACTAGCTTCATAAACTAATCTTTTCCACTCTAGCATATTTTATTTCTCAAAACTACACTTCAACTACCCTTGGAAACCGTTTTCCCACAAAAATCTAATTTGTTGTTTTTTTTTATTCTGGAGAATTTCAATTTTAAAAGAAATCAACTCCTTAGTTACTCAGCTTCGTACACATCTCATTTAACATGTATAACATTATTGCAAAATTCAATTCGACCTCCTTCGTAGCCCCATTCTTTCAGAGTATATTAATCATTAAAATTCGTTTTAAGGTACCTGTAAACAGCATTCGAACCCCTTTATAACTCATTTCCATTTCTGGATTATACTATTTTAAAAAACAAGTTCCGACCACAAACACTTTTTGTAGAGCATTTTACTCTCAGAATACTAAATCCGACTTTCCTTATCAGCTCTTCTTCCTTTGTAAAATCTGTTAAAAGGGATGGAAGAGCGACATGACTATAAAGACCGAATGACCTCGTTTCTGAACGTGATAGCTAACGTCAGGTTTGAAAAGGCAGAGGCTGTGGATCATTTTGAGTTTTCTGAAAAGAAAATATTTTGCCGGCTTTGTCTGTCCGTCCGCACTTTTCCTGTCCGCCCTCAGATCTTTAAAACTACCGAGGCTAGAGGGCTGCAAGTTGGGATGTTGATCATCCACCCTCCAATCATCAAACATACCAAATTACAACCCTCTAGCCTGAGAAGCTTTTATTTTATTTAAGATTAAAGTTGGCCAAAATCGTGCTTCCGGCATCGACGTAGGATAGGCCACCACCGGGCTTTGGTTAAAGTTTCATGGGCGGCGGCTCATACAGCATTATACCGATACCACCGAAAGATAGATCTATTTTCGGTGGCCTTGATTGTACACTGTACAGAAAACTCGACTGCGCAGGAGAACTTCGGCTCATTTTTTACTAGTTTATCATTATCATTGGTGCTATCACTTAAACCATTACTATGATACTGTATTTATCATAATTATCATCATCTTTGTTACCATTGCTGCTGTTGCTGTTAACATTTATATTAACGCTCTTATTCATTTTTCTGTACTACTAGTAATGATGCTGCTGCTGCTATTACTCCGGCTATTATCGAAATATTTTGCCCACATCACATACAGTGCAATAATTTTCATCTTGAATAATGCTTCGTATAATATCGCCATCTTGTATATTCTCTTTTCTTTTTACCATCTTTCTTTTCAGGCTGCTTTTTCCACGGCTCCATTACCTGTCCGACAAGAACGACTTCTGGCACTGTGCCGGTCAAGACTCTGCAGTGCGGTGTCATATGAACGCTTTCGTACAGCTTCCGGTATTTTTTCGTTTTTAGTAGTGATGGATAAACTTAACATGGAAAAGTCAAGCAGGCAGAAGCTGAATCGCTTGTGTCATGGAAAACTGAATGAATGTGAAGATATGGCATGCTTATTTTGTCTCTAATACCGTGCAACAGTAATTGAATACAGAAGTGAATAGACTAAACAACAGTACTGAAGGAACGTGGACGTATAGCCAACCATTCTGGGTTTCAATACTTTAACAATGGTATTTGGATTGGAAAATGCATTTACTAAGCAACAGTATTGAAGCAATGTGGATTTATTGCCTGCTAAATTTGGTTCCAGTACACTTGTAACAGTATTGGATAAAAGTTTTGAACAGTAAATGAACAGGGAAATGAATCGACTAAGTTATTCTGTTAGAGGTAAGTGGATTTCATAGCAAACCAAACTTGGCTTTCATGCACTTATAACAGCAGTCAAATACAAAAATGAACTGACCAAGTATTGGTGAATGGAATGAATACGTATGTATAGCCTACTGAACTTGGTTTCAAGCTTCATTTATAAGAAGAAGCAAGCGCCTGCAGAACGCAATTCAGCGTTACCCTTAAGAATGGGATCCACATAACCCGAAGAAGTAGATATGTCACTTTATGCAACATGATTAGGAAAAGAAGCACCATGGGTAATAAGTTTTCTTATCCCTTCGATCACGACGTTATAGTTATTTGAACCACCAATAATAATAATAATAATAATAATAATAATAATAATAATAATAATAATAATAATAATAATAATAATAAGCCATGTTTATTTCTACTTATTGTCAATTTTACTAGAACATGTAGAAGGAAATACACCATCGGGAGTTATATAACTCTTCCCTTTAATGTCACGTCCCAAACAAGATGCCAAAATCCGGTCCTCTCTCTCTCTCTCTCTCTCTCTCTCTCTCTCTCTCTCTCTCTCTCTCTCTCTCTCTCTCTCTCTCTCTCTCTCTCTCTCACGAAACCAAAACCTTTGATTTGTGAAAAATACCCAAAAATGACAACAGCAAAGTTTTTCTCTCAAAGACCCCTCAAAAGGCATCGTCATTCAGGGATCTCGTAACTTTTGTGATACGAAAGTTGGAGGATAACTTTACCAAACCAACAGCTAAGACAAAAGGGATTGCCGTGGGTAGATATCTCTTGCTTAGCTAAGTTTTATAGGTTTTTGGTGATACGTAATGATCATAGGAGTGGTAGTAGTAGTAGTAGTATTAATAGTAGTAGTAGTAGTAATAGTAACTATAACCATCATAACCAAAGCATCAATTTCAGTGAGAGGCTTTTTGGCCGAATTCAACATCACTAACTCTTTCCTTTTATCAACAACGTGACGAGAACTTTTCTTCCAAGAATATTAGGTTGGAAACGTATTTCCATATAAAGGGGATTTTCCGCCATTTCTACGTCATTATTATTCAATATATGGGCACACAGAGCCAAAAAGAAATTTCATTTCCTGAGTAACTTCTGCAGAATGGAAGAACAGAAAAGGAGACATTAATAGTTGAAACATGAAAATAAAAGGTTTAAATGTAAATGAGGAAAATCTGCATAACTGTGCAGCAGTGAAGGAATTTGATCTTCTAAAGACACATTTAATGGCACTTTCGAAAGCGTATAGGGACAGGTTCAAAGGTGTGAGCTTCATATCATTATTTAGCGTTTATGAAATGTCTTATATTCTTTGAAGCGATATTTTCACTGAAATTTTAAAAAATCAGGTCAGCTGGAACTGAAAAGTGAATAGTTAAGGGACTGTACATAATCATTTAGCAAAAGAAATCGAGACCCAAGCAGCTCAGTACGAGATTGAAAACTGTACATATTAACATCTTGGAGAATATTAACCTTAACAGGGAAATAATTAGACGCAACTTACACGAAGTTTCTAATTTGCACCGACAATCGTACGTATTTACGAGGAGTTTGTAGAAAATCAGAAACTTTTATCACTTTTTCCTTCTGCAGATAGGAAAAATTAATTACGAATTTTCTATGCCCTTTTTATGTAAAAATAAGGAAGCGAAACTGAACATTTTATTTATTCTGTATCAGGTGCCATAAGCGTACTTAGTTACGAACGATAATAAAAAAATCTTCACTTTTCAACCAGCAAGAACTAATCTAATCGCAGCCCGGCTACCTAATTATGAGTGTCTGAGACATTTCTCTTTGAAAAGACCTAAAAAGAAGTAAGCTTGAACTTTCCATCTAAGTTTTCCCCTAATCATGAAAAGGCTCGCTTGATCAAGAACTTTCTTCACCTTTGACTGCCGTGAACGTCGCTTGGATTGGCTGGTTAAGTTTCCTCTTTTGACAAGAACAAACGTGTAAAGATATAATTGTGTGTTGTTGCTCGTTGTTTTCTTTCTTTTGTAAATTATTGGTTTGTTTATCTTCGTTTATCCGTTATTTTCATTAGCGTTTTGCTATACTTATCTTCTCTCGACCCTTCTGTCAAGTAGAGCGCATCATTCTGTGTAGATTGCTCAGAAAGTGACTGGACATCTTTTTCTCATAATATCCCACAAAAAACATCGACACTTGATTTTCTCCCACTTTTTAGTTTTCTGAAAAGAAAACAACTGTGCCGGCTATGTATGTCCGTCTGCAATTTTTCTGTCCGCCCTCAGATCTTAAAAACTACTGAGGCTAGAGGGCTGCAAATTAGTATGTTTATCATCCACCCTCCAATCATCAAACCTACCAAATTGCAGCCCTCTAGCCTCAGAATTTTTTTTTATTTCATTTAAAGTTAAAGTTAGCCGTAATCGTGCATCTGGCAACAATATAGTCCAGGCCACCACCGGGCCGTAATTAAAGTTTCATGGGCAGAGGCTCATATAGCATTATACCGAGACCACCGAAAGATAGATCTATTTTCGGTGGCCTTGATTATAAGATGTACTGTACAGAAAACTCGATTGCGCCGGAGAAACTTCGGCGCATTTTTTATTTGTTTTTAATACGCTTACATGCGCGGGTTCAAGTACTGCTTTTCAATGTAGGTTTCTTAATATATTTCCTGTTCGAATTTAGTACTTACAAAAGTAAGAATATGCAACACGTGTGAGGAAAAAAGTTATGACGGTCTTAGTGCCTAAATAACAATAAAAATACTGATAATTTATTCTGTACGTAAGTATTCATTAAACTTCTCCTAAACAGTAATTTACAAATAGAAAAATAAGGTACCATTGTAATCGCCATGCGGTGAGGATCACAATGATATACTTTTAACCCGATTTTGCAACAAGCCTTGCCAATGAGGCAAAACTGCATGATTAATTATATATAACAACTACATTGTAAGACTGCCAGGAGTAAAAGTTGCAATGGCATTTCCGTAGATTTTCCTTTCGAATCTTATAGTTTTTTGTAAAAAAAGTTAAGTATACTTTAGTTTAACCAGACCACAGAGCTGATTAACACCTCTCCTAGGGCTGGTCCGAAGAATTAGACTTATTTTACGTGGCTAAGAACCAGTTGGTTACCTAGCAACTGGACCTACAGCTTATTGTGGGATCCGAACCACATTATGCCGAGAAATGAATTTATATCACCAGAAATAAATTCCCCTAACTCTTCAATGGCCGGCCGGAGACTCGAACTCGGGCATAGCAGAGTGATAGCCGACAACTCTACCGACTCGTCCAACGAGGAACTATTGGTTTTTGTAATATAATAAGTCGGCTTATAATGACAAATATCTCTTCACAAGAAAAATAGCAAATAACAGATAAAAATCAGCCATTTATTTCCTGAACACTGTCATAAACTTACCTGCTCAGGAGAGTCGAGCATTCTGTGAATTCCTAAACCTTTTTCCCAAAGAAGACAAAGAATTTTTCACTTTAACCTACAAATGCCGCAGCAAACATCTGGAATAAACAGCGTTGCAAAAGGAACACAGACTTTTCCTGCTTCTCCCTCGAAAAGATGAGGAGACTTTCTCGAAAACGCTCCTTGTGCATCGGAAGAAAAGGTTCCCAGAATGTAAATTTTGCTTGCGTAACAAACCAGGAAATGAAAAACGAAATAGCTTTCGATAAGAAAGCGCTGCCTCCGAGCCTGCATTGTGGTATTATGAACAGATGGTCATTTTTTCTTTCTTTTTCTTTTCGCGGGGGTCGGTGAAACGGGCAAAGCGGTCCTAAAGGCTAAAAAGGAGTGATTATGAGAACCTATGTTATCTAGTGCTTAAACTGAGAGCCTACTATAACTCGCTGATTGTAGGATGATATACGTTGTGAAATTATTGAAGAATATTGCACGCAGGACCTGTTTCATGTCATTATTTTTTGTTTTCGTCATGTTTTGAGGGTGTAAGAAAGCACAATGTGGCACGCTTTATCGTTTTAGACAAGTTTCATCTCGGTCACATACTGCGGTGTTTTAACAGTTTATAACCATATATTATCGTAGGATCATACTGGCTATAAGAGCAGACTGCATCAGTTCTCGTCAACTTACTGTGAAGACTTTTGCGGAACTACAATTTTGTGAAACTGAATTATGAAAACAAATATTGCGATGAATTTCAATTCGTAGATTTATAACAGCATATTGGATGACGCCTAATTTGCAAGAATATAATGGGCAATGTCTCCCGGGATTAATTTGCCAGAAATGTACAATGTTCTTTACCTGTGTGAGTGTGTGTGTCTGTGTCTGTATGTGTGCATTTACAAAGCAATTTTTAGGTCACAATAAAACCTCAAATTTGAAATAAAGGAGAATTAACATCTACTCTAAATCTGAATGTCACCAATAATTGATAATGACGTAAATGGTAATATTATACGTCCAATAAAATGTCCCCACTGCATAAGATATAAATTTACGCTATGGAGTCGCAACACTTCTCAAATATTTCCAGTTATTTATGATAGCCAGCCAGTACCTTACAGATCTTACTGACTAAGAGCTGGTTATAAAAAAAAAATAAATAAAAAAAGGGCTAGAAACGGCTGTTGCAATAAAGGACAAGATCAAACGAATGTAAGGATTTCATAACTATCCGCAAAAAAAATCTTTTTTATTTCTTCTATCTCTAACTCTTACTTTATCAGTTTTCTCTAATTCTAACCCCTTCCTCTTTTCCTGTGTTACTGTTCTCTCTCTCTCTAAATTAAGGCTCTGGTTTCGTCTCTCCTCCAACTTTAATTTTTTTCCAGGTCTCTCTCTCTCTCTCTCTCTCTCTCTCTCTCTCTCTCTCTCTCTTTCTTTTCTTATTTCTACCGCATTTTCTCTCATCTAAATCTCTGTTTATTTTCGGTTTCCCTCGTTCTCTCTATTTCAGCTTTCTCTCTTCCTATTTACTTTTTTCTCCCACTCTCGCTTTTGTCCAGTTTTATCACGGTCTAACCCTCCCTTTACAAGTTTTTTTTTTTATCTGTTCTTATCTTTTCTTTTTCCTCGCTCTTTCGCATCTGTCCAGATTTCTCTCACTCTAAACTTCGACAACTCCCTGTGACTCTTTCTCTTTTTACTCCCTTCACTTATTAGCTTTTTATCTACTTTTTATTTACTTTCGATTTTATTCCTTCTCCCGGTTATGCTCAGTCTGACTCTGTTTGTACTTGGCATTTTCTCATCTTTCTCTCACTTCGACTGATCTTTTTAGTTCTCTCTTACACTTACCGTCGTTTGGTCACTCTCACTCTCATTTGTTTACTCTCAGCCTGACTATACTTTTTTTTATTTTCCCTCACTATGCTTGCATTTGTGTTCTCTTATTCTGTCCCTCATTCTTCCAAGTTTTCTCTCACTCTTACTCACTTGTAGGCTATAATTTTCTCTCACTCTCACTGCCCTAGTTGAGTTTTCCTCACTCTTAGTCTCATTTCTCAGTTTTGTCCACTCTATAATTTTGTCTCTTCCTCTAATGAACTCTTTCCTTTTAGTTTTTTGTAAAAGAAAACTATTGAGATGGCTATTTGTCTGTCCGTCCGCACTTTTTCTGTCCGCATTTTTCTGTCCACACTTTCTGTCCGCACTTTTTCTGTCCGCCCTCAGATCTTAGGAACTACTGAGGCTAGAAGGCTGCAAATTAATATGTTAATCATCCATCCTCCAGTCATCAAACATACCAAATTGCAGCCCTCTAGCCTCAGTAGTTTTGATCTTATTTGAGGTTAAAGTTAGCCATGATCGTGCGTCTGGCACCGCTATAGGTGCCAACAACACAGGCCACCTAGTTTCATGAGCCGCAGCTGAGAGTTTCATGGGCCTCGGCTGACAGTTTCATACAGCATTATAAGCTGTACAGAGAACTCGATTTCGCCGAAGCAACTTCGGCGCATTTTTTACTTGTTTATGATTTGGCATAAGTCTCACCTCCATTTTCAGTGCTGGAACGTTACACTTGAATAAAAGAGCACCTAAGCCAGAAAGATAATAAAGCTCGTAAATGAAAACTGAAATATGAAGAGAGTACGAGTACATCCAAAATGAGGCAGAAATAAAAGAATAAAGCAAATAAGCTATAACAACTTTCCGTATTTTGTTGTATATTTTATCTTGTATAATTGATATCCGTTTGCGTTTGAAATGATCTCTCTTCTAATTCAGTTTTCCTCTCCATTCTTTATCATTTCTGTGTTCGTCTGTCACTGTCTGTTTTCTGCTTTTATGTCTGTTGTTAAGTTGGACCCTTACCATGAGCGGTAGTGCCCTGTCGATCCATTCACTCAAAAAAATATAAAAGAGAGAATAAATAATTAAAGATAGACTCACCTTATAAATAATTTGTTATATACTGGTAGAGAGAAACAATATTAGAATAGAAATTATTGGAAACAACAAAAGAGAATCAGAGTTGAAACTGACTGAAATTACAAGAGAACGTGGATGTAGAATCAGTAAAACTTAAAATAAAATATACAGCAGTTTGTGAGGGGGATAATTAATTCAGAGAATACGATCAGTCGTACAAGGTGAGCCAAGAGCACAACCTCATGTCTCTCGAAATTTTCGTCATTTTTTAACTTATTAATAACGCCTAATTTACCGTTCTCTCTCTCTCTCTCTCTCTCTCTCTCTCTCTCTCTCTCTCTCTCTGGTGCTTGAGATCGCACTCACACCACTAGCGAGAATCCCAGTTTCGAACGCGACAGAAGTTGGAGGCAATTTGGGTCCATTTTCAGAGAAAACGCTCTGTGCTTTGGTTAACTTAAGCAAGGATTTAAGTAACTGACGATCGTTCAACTATAGTAGGTTGCAGCCTGCAGTTTAGAGAGAGAGAGAGAGAGAGAGAGAGAGAGAAGAAAAGAAAAAATAACATACCCTCATATCATACCTGAAAGCGGGAGGAGCTCAGCGAGGTAATCCTTTCTCTACGGTGATGAAACCTTTCATCAGTCTCTCTCTCTCTCTCTCTCTCTCTCTCTCTCTCTCTCTCTCTCTCTCTCTCTCTCTCTCTCTGTCGTGGGAAACAGAAAAAATCGATTTAAAGCGTGTTACCTGTCTTCACGTGGAGTCTCTCTCTCTCTCTCTCTCTCTCTCTCTCTCTCTCTCTCTCTCTCTCTCTCTCTCTCTCTCTCTCTCTCTCTCTCTCAAGGAACGCAGCAAAGATGATTTAAAGCATAATATCTATATTTACGTGGAATCTCTCTCTCTCTCTCTCTCTCTCTCTCTCTCTCTCTCTCTCTCTCTCTCTCTCTCTCTCAAGGAAAGCAGCAAAAATGATTTAAAGCATAATATCTATATTCACGTGGAATCTCTCTCTCTCTCTCTCTCTCTCTCTCTCTCTCTCTCTCTCTCTCTCTCTCTCTCTCTCTCTCTCTCTCTCTCAAGGAAAGCAAAAACGATTTAAAGCATAGGCCTATCTATATTCACGTAGAATCTCTCTCTCTCTCTCTCTCTCTCTCTCTCTCTCTCTCTCTCTCTCTCTCTCTCTCTCTCTCTCTCTCTCAAGCAGCAAAAACAATTTAAAGCACAGGCCTATCTATATTCACGTAGAATCTCTCTCTCTCTCTCTCTCTCTCTCTCTCTCTCTCTCTCTCTCTCTCTCTCTCTCTCTCTCTCTCTCTCGGAAAGCAGCAAAAACGATTTAAAGCATAATATCTATATTCACGTGGAATCTCTCTCTCTCTCTCTCTCTCTCTCTCTCTCTCTCTCTCTCTCTCTCTCTCTCTCTCTCTCTCTCTGGTAAGCTACCTATCACTAGATTGAAAACCCACTTTCATTCCCTCTTGTAAAAGCCGCGCAAAGGAGATTTCAAACGAATTATGTCATCAGGTAAAAAAAAAAAAAAGGCCAGGTTTTCTCTTTTTCTCTGGTTGAATGAAAGCATAAAAAAAAAAAGCGTATTATGTTTCATCTGGTGAAATAAAACAAAAAACCTGGTAAAAGAAGGATTTTTTGATCATTTAGAAATACCTCGGGTGAAATTTTAATTAGAAATGTTATTTGCATTTCTTTGCCTGTTGACCATTTTTACAAAGAATTTGCCAGCTATTCATCAGAATGAAAATGTTTCTTTTATATTTATTTATCATTTCACCTTTATTTCACTATGTTTTACTTCCTCGTGCTTTTTTTTATTATTTTGTGTATGCTGTATTCTTAAGTGCGCTATAATAATAAAAAATATAATGAACCTATTATTCCACACGAATTCTTGCACACATGAACGAGTAAATATATCTAAGTTAGAATCATTTTTTTGAGGAACGGTGACTCAGAGTGTCATCACATTTCCGTTATTTGAAATTTCCTTCAGCAGCGTTCTGGGAGGATATTGTCTATTGTAACACGATACCCCGAACCTAATCATTTTTGTTTCCGCTTTTCATGTGTAATATTTATTATGTGTAATATTTCTTAATCTCTCCTCTGAAAAATACTAATTTCACACACGTGGAAAGAAACTGTAAACGTGAGGGTAGTAAAGTTGATGTTCTCTGAACCGAGAGTATGTTAATTGACTTTTGCAATCTTGTCGGAATGGACGATGTTGACAGAGACAAATATCAGAGTATTATTTCTCTGCCAGTTGTGGCGCCACAGAATATTACTGCCCATGATGTGCACTAATTGCTATAACAAAGAGATGTACAGTATACAGTGATTCGAAAACAGGTAAAAAATACGCCGAAGTTTCTTCGGCGCAATCGAGTTTTCTGTACAGCCGCTGCAGCGCATAATCAAGGCCACTGAAAATAAATCTATCTTTCGGTGGTCTCGGTATAATGCTGTATGAGACGCGGCCCATGAAACTTTAACCACGGCCCGGTGGTGGCCTAGCCTATATAGTTGCCAGAAGCACGATTGTGGCTCATTTTAACCTTAAATAAAATAAAATTTACTGAAGCTGGGGGGTTGCAATTTGGTATGTTTGATGACTGGAGGGTGGATGGTCAACAATATCATTTTGCAGCCCTCTAGCCTCAGCTGTTTTTAAGATCTGAGAGCGGACAGAAAAAGTGCGGAAATAATAAAGTGCGGACGGGCAAACAAAGCCGGCACAATAGTTTTCTTTTCAGAAAATTAAAAATGGTATGCAAGCAAAAATTAACATGTACAATAGCCAAGGATGGCGACAAACAGTAATATACATACAACAATTTAACTGAAAATGTGTGCCATTCTTGAGGCACATTTACTTAAACCATTTAAATAGTTTTCAATGAATATCTAATTCAGAGTGTACGCATTAATCATTTGCACTATTCGATACTTATTTCACCACTGTTTGTTTACTGGCCGCACTGGACATTTTTGTCACGTCTTTGTTGTAAAATAATAGAAAAAATATGAATGCAAACACTGTTCGCTGAATAGTCACACAAAAACCATAAATGTTTACGTGTGAATAAACAAATGTTGTGCATATAGGTTTTCGCTTTTTAGTTATTTACCGCACTGATCACCCTTTTTTGGAGGATGCTGGTTAGCTTTGGTCAGGGGGGGGATGGGTTGTCCTCGCCCACCGGTAGGAGCTTGCTAATACTTCGTCGGGGTGACTGGCATTAGCTCGTACACTGATAGTTTAGCCGAACACAATTTCGGCAGGGATGGGCGTTTATTGTTTCTCTCAGGGTGGTGCAGAGGCCAAGGAGAACGTAGGTTAGTTACATCATTCAGTGGGGTTATTGCACCTGGCCAAGAGTGCCACTTTGAGAGATTAATGGATTTTTTCTGCCATGTTGTATGTTGTGTGTGGGTGCCCTGACAGACTAAGAGGTAAGTAGGGCACCTGGACATCGGTGACAATGAACCCGGCCCCCGCACCTGCATTTTCTTTCCCTCAGGATGGAGGTGTGATTCTAATAGCCGTGGGATGCCGTGGGGCTGCCAGTGGTGGCCACAAGTTACAGCTAGGAGTCTGGTGGGCGTTGGCGGTCGTCTTAAACGTCCCTGTATCCACCAGGGACCTCCCGCCAGAGGTGCAGTTGGCAACATCTGTGGGGCGGGCGTGGATCAAGGTTATTGCAGCTACTGCTGTTTTCTGTATATGGCCGCCTTCCCCGTCTTTTCTCCAGCTGAGTATTGGGGTGCAGTTCCAGCTGTCTTCCTAAATTTATGGTGGTACAAACTCAGTATGGGAGACTGGGGGCGCTCCTTCGATAGGGTTTTGCGAGGCTTCTCTAGCTTTGTGAATTTCTTGGGCAGCAAGTGGCGAGGCCTTTCAAACCTCCAGAAACTCATCTGTCCTTCAGGAGGTCTGCCATAGGCTTTCCTCATAGGTGGGAGGTGGGAAGAGCTCCGTGATGAGGAGCCAACTAGTGGGGCTCTGGGGAAAGCAAACCTGGCTAAACTCCGTAATTAGTCCATTAGTGGTTGGTTGTTCGTAGGTAGGGCATGAACAGGAACCATGTTGTCTACCAGGCCACTCCAAGGGGTTACCAGTGTCAAGGCAAGTTATAAACGGATGCCCAGATTACACCGATCTATTGTCGAGATTTGATTGCTTTAGATACAGTGTGCAGACAGAAAACTGGTGCCTTTAACCAAGTGCTTCAGTTGACGCCACTGACGGCCAAGCACGTGGTCGAGAAGATACTCTATGATTACCTGGCGTACTTAGCAGCTAAATCTGGTGGCAGTGGAGCGGGGCCCACACAGGCCGTACCTTAGTACGAGAAAGCAAAGTCTAAATCACGAGCACTGTTAGCAGTGACCTTTGTGTTAATTGTGAAAACTTCGTTGAATTAAATTCGCTACTACAAAGCTATAAAAAAAAATCGAGAGATGTTTTTTAAGCTCAGTTGCATATTTCGTCATTCAGACTAAGATTCGAGGAGTGAATGGAGCCAAAATAACAAAAAATATCACCATTTATAATCAACTTGCTATCCAGGTAAGAATTTCATCTCAGATCTATTCCTTGCTGAATGTCAGGAGTGAAAACTGATTAACACAGACTTATGCCAGACTGTCTTATTCCTTACAGACCTCAATTCCTGCCAAGTATTATTAGGTAGGAAAAATAATGGTACCTAGAAAATAATGATACCTAATTACTAAATATTTATTCTTGTATAATTTCTTACGGTGAATTAAATGTAAACGCTTCAGAAATGAACTGGGAACGAACACTGTCTGGAGAAAATACCTGAAAATCAAGAAAACTTAATGACTCTTTGTTGCAACATGGCACTGAATGCAGAGCTAGGTATCGCAACATTTTCAAACAGAAATGCTGAAAAAAAAACAGAATCGCTCGAAAGGTAATTACCCAGATTTTACCTAATTTCGAATTGAAGGGAGTCTTACAAAAGTGGTAAAATAAGCCACCATTACCCCAACCCCTACCCCAAAGCCCTGCGCCCCAGCCAATTTTCTGAAGTTTCTTCCAAGCCCTAGCGTCATTTCCCAAGTAACACTCCCGTACCTAGAACAAAAGTCGTTCATAAAATGAAAGTGGTGCTCTAAGATAAACAAGTTGAAATTTGCGTTTAATTAACAGTAGCCAGCTGCGTCGTTTTTAGTGACTATCACTCTCGCTCGCCTCCATCCCCCCTCCCCCCAACACCTCAGGCTCACCTCTCTCTCTCTCTCTCTCTCTCTCTCTCTCTCTCTCTCTCTCTCTCTCTCTCTCTTTAATGCTCCTTTAAATGATTTAGAAATGAAAAGGCTCTTTTAAATTTTGAAAATCGTACGAAGGGCTGAATGTTGTTTGTGGCCCTCACTGTACATATAGAAATGTCAACGTGTGATTCAGTTCAGCTTATTTTCCATCACTTCCCATAGAGAGAGAGAGAGAGAGAGAGAGAGAGAGAGAGAGAGAGAGAGAGAGAGAGAGAGAGAATAGGTTCCCCAAACAGGGTAGAAACGTGTGACTTACTTCAAGATAACAGAGGGTGAACGCAGTTGCTCGTACCTTAAGGAAAAATATCAGTAAAAGAGCAGCAATTAACACGGCCGAATGACTTAAAATCGACTCTCTCTCTCTCTCTCTCTCTCTCTCTCTCATTCCTGGCTCCCGGTTGGTTGTTCAAGAACTTTTTGGGTCATTAACCGAAATAGTAAGCCTTAGAATTTCGTTTTTTTTTTTTTTTTTTTTTTTTTGTAGGGGTATGGAATATATGGGATGGTCACAATCCTAATACCTTAAGGAATTTTGTGTTCGCTCCTTTTTTACTTCTGCATATCTGTCTATCAGTACATCTCTTTCTGTAGTAATGCAAACGCACACACTTTCCTCCATACAAACAGACACATTTATATATATATATATATATATATATATATATATATATATATATATATATATATATATATATATATGAGTGCGTATGTGTGTGAGTTAGGAATAGGATTTTAAACTGTACAGTGTATTGTCTTTCTGCATAGATTAGGTCTACTGTTCTGAATTCGTGTTGAAAAGAAAAATAGTCTTATTACTGAAGTTTGTGTGGATGAATTTAGAACGTCTCGTTCCTGCTGTGTAGAAACGCACACCCTTGCATGCATACATACACTCACACACACACACAAGCATATATACTGTATAAATATATAATATGCATATGTACAGTATATATATATATATATATATATATATATATATATATATATATATATATATATATATATATATATATAAATATAATATTTACATATACATATATATATATCATGTATAAAAGCACGTTAAAACGAAGAAGAATAAATTTATACACACAAAAACACACACACACACACACACACACATATATATATAAATGTGTGTAAGTGTATGTATGCATAAAAGTGTGCGTTTCTACACAAAGAACGAGGCGTCCTTCCTAAATGCATCCACACAAACTTCAATAAGACTATTTTTCTTTTCAAAATTAATCCAGAACAGTAGGCCCAATCTGTGCAGAAGAGGCGATACACTGTAAATTTTCAAATCCTAATTCTAAGACCCAAAGAAATCAACGGGAAAGTTAAAAGTAAGTAAAAGAAACAAGTTCACCTCTCCTTGGCTGAGAAGTTCAACGTACTAACATAAACCGTGCCCGCGCAATATGCAACAGTTTTAAAGTCTTCGTACCACAATTAGAAATATATATCTCATTGTTAAACCTGCAACTGCACGTTTATTGATAAATTGAACTCACTGATGAATAATTTAGCCAAAATTTTAGCGTGTTGGTGGATCTATTATCAATCAAATTTAGCAAACCGTGGGTGTTCACATATTCACATACAGAATTATAGATAAGTGCCAGTGGAAATTATAAATTACTGGACTTCAATATACAGTAAAGTTCTTTTATAACGTACAGGCTTGTAACGAATTCAGGATTTTAACAAATGAAAGTGAATTCCCCGGTCCCAATTCAAATAAATGAACTTAAAATTGTAGGTATGTAACGAATTATTTATTATGAAATCAGGTATATAACGAACTATATTGTACGTCCCGGTGACAGTTTCATTAGTAAAAAATACCTGTTGTAACTATGTGATAATTTTATTGTTAAACAAAGATCAAACAACTGTTATCCCAGTGAAGCAGAAGAAGTCATATCAGACCGAGAATCACTCCAACTTATTACAAAACTCAGACGGAAACGTGAAACGTGATTTTTGTGGTTTTATTTTAGAAGCGTGCCGACGACGTGATATTTGGCGCGTGCCTGGGCAGAAAAAAAAATATATTTCTGATGAAATCATTACAACAATAAAGATAATTTCCTGTAATCTAGCGCATGACCTCCTTGCTCCATTTGCTTCAAAGAAAAGTCTCCGTTTCGCCACTCGATTTCTCTGGCAATCGGTTTAAAAAAGATTTAAAACGAAAACCAATTTCCTTTACATCTCACAAGGATCGAGCTTTGTTAAGATCTGTTGTTTTTCTTAGTGGGTGGGGGAAATAACACGTGTTCAAAAAAAAAAACCTCGCTGAAATTCTTTCGCGATGTGTCCGACCTATATCCAATCTTAACTCTTCCTTGAAAAGACTCAGCTCTGTTCGTTTGTTTTCGGGTGTTGCGCGCCCCACTTGATATTACTTGGCATTTCATTCATTTGTTTTAGTACTGTACGTCTGTGTGTGTGTGTGTGTGTGTGTGTGTGTGTGTGTGTAGATGTTCGTGAGTGTTTATCTCTGCACACTGATTTGAAATAATATGTATTCACAAGTTTTTTTTTTTTTGTCCGACTGTGTATCTTTCTGTTATGAAAGTTACATAATGATTTCGTATGGTGGATTCAACAATGTCCTGTTCGTTTCTGTCTGTTCACACGGATTTCAATGAAGTACGTTTTAGGACTGGGCAATATCATTAGGAAGAATTCAATAGTTTTTAAGATTAATTTTTATGCGGATGCAGCTCCTGATTAATTATTTCACTCGGTCTGTTAGCGCAATTTTTTTCCCAAAACTATGCCCCTACCTCTCGCTAACTTTCCCTAAATCTTGCTAACACAATTCCACATAAGACTTCAATCCACAATATATATATATATATATATATATATATATATATATATATATATATATATATATATATATATATATATATATATATATATATATATATATATATATATATATATATATATATCTGAACACTTGAGGCCCAATTTTTTCTTAGATATTTATAAACCCATTCCGTTTTGTAGGCCGATCTATATGAAGTTGTGCAAACAGAGAGAATTCCCGAAATGACATTTATCTAAGTTTGTTAGCTAAGATAATGGCCAAAGGTTATGAAATTTTGTAAGACTTTTCTAAATCTTCGTGACATATAGGATTACACACACACACATATATGTATATATATATATATATATATATATATATATATATATATATATATATATATATATATATATATATATATATATGTGTATATGTGTGTGTGTGTGTGTGTGTGTGTGTGTGTGTGTAATCCTATATGTCACAAAAAGATTTAGAAAAGTCTTACAAAAGTTCATAGCATTTGGCCATTATCTTAGCTAATAAACTTAGATGAACGTCATTTCGGGAATTCTCTCTATGTGCACAACTTCATACGGATTCGCCCTACCAAACGGATCCGGTTTATAAATACCGAAAAAAAGTTGGTCTCCAAGTGTTCACAGCAAGGCAGATGGACCCTCTTCAACGGTGCGCCTCAGGGGAGTTAATTTACTGACTTTCTTCCTTCTGTAACCTTACATTTTTTACAAGAGCTTAGGATATCCAGCTTTTATGCCATTTTCGTTCGTAAGTCTCCTGTTAATAACTTTAACTCGCCTGTTAACGTAGTCAATTCGGGATGCCGATACAGAAAGTATTTTTAGAGTGCCGAGTTACTTTATTGAGAAATATAGTTTCTTACCCGAAAATTTACTGAGAAATATTAAAACTATGATCATTTGTCACGGAGAAATAATTATGGAACTTCATTTAGGTTATCTAAATTTATACGATCTACTTTACTGGTCTATCCACCCTGCTAACGTCTAACTCTCTAATTCTTCAATGGTTTAGAACCAAAACAATACCAGTATTGCCCGTTGTAAGTGATTTCTTATTAACCTTTCCCCACTTCACCGCGGATTTATTTCTAGTTCGTCTAACGTTTTAAAAAGAATAATCACATAGAGTTCGCCTGACTTCATTCTTGTACATAATCTTTTCACTTTCCTCTTTGTAAGTTTAAGACCGTCTTTAAAAAAAATTTGGCAGCTTCGAAGACAAAATTTGAAAATTTGCAACAAATAGGTTTAAAATATGTGCAATCTACTGAGTGCTCTTGTCTCCCCTTAAGAAAACCACTGATTTTCTTAACGCCTCAACTTTCAACAGAATTTTCACATCATAAATTATTGTAAAAATGAGAATTAAGATGGATGTCTTGAACTCGAACACCACTTTCTTTATTATAGCGATTCCATCGCAAAAGCATCATTCCCATTCCCAGTTCTTTAAAAAAAATCATTCTTTTCTTCCAGCAAAAAAAAAAAAAAAAAAACTTTAAATTAACGGATGGACTACTCTCAAATTTTCGGTCAACATGTTTTAAACCTATTTGTTGGCAGTTTTCAAATTTTGTCTTCGAAGCTGCCAAAGTTTTTTTAAAGACGGTCTTAAGAAAGTTACCAAGAGAAAAGTGAAAAGATTATGTACAAGAATAAAGTAACACGTTAATGTGAAGAAAGTAAGGCGAACTCTATGTGATTCTTGTGCACCTGAGCCAGGTGACGTCCATCTGTCGAGAACTTTATTTCCACTGAACATTTTAAGGCAAATAAGAGCAATTTTCCCAGCGTCTAACAAGATCTGAGTAAATCTTTGTCTAAAATTAGGTATTCTTAGGCTTAAAATTCAGTATGCTTTTATTACAATTGCTTCACCAGTCAAAAATAATTCTCTTTATTATTATTATTATTATTATTATTATTATTATTATTATTATTATTATTATTATTATTATTATTATTATTATTATTATTATTATTATCCCCAGAAGACAGTGAGATTGCTTAGCAAGATTTCACAGAAATATTATGACATGCGTGATAAAATGTAGGATCACGACAAAAAATAGATAAATATAGGATTGTGATTCAGTGTACCTTCGGGCAAGGATACTCAAAACGTAGACTGCGGAAGGGCACAGTAAACAGGCCATGGCACAGCTTACGGTTTAAGAACCCTAACTGATTTTAGTACACAGAATGTACCAGAGTACGGTCACCATCTGGAGCGAGCCATGATGGGGAAATGTAAGATAATTCGGAGAAGGACAAAGATTGTCTAAAAGATAAGATTATTCAACAACTGTAAGATTAAAAAGTAAAGCACTTTCTTGGATGCTAATAGATTATTCATATTTACTGTAAACGCTCTAAGATATATTATTAATAAAATAATCGCAGATTGTGCCAGCTCGTGGGAGCACGCATAAACTTGCCAGTGACAAAGATACCGGGATCGTCATAACCTATTTGTTTTTCTAAAAAGGTATTTCATATAATACAGAAAAAACAGAGAAGGGGAATTCTGCATATCCGCAATTTCCTATCAGTTTTTTTAGGAAGATGCTTTATCAAATCACGTAAAGAGAGAGAGTTAAAAATGTCTTCCCATTTAATAATAATGCAATAACCGAAAATCACACGAAAAAGACTGTCAGGGGACTCGGACACCATACAAGAGCTCAAAGAATTCCAGAGCTGAGAAGACTGCAGAAGTAAAGAGATAAAAATGCTGACTCTCATCTTCCTAACTTCATAAATCTTCTGAGGAATGAAAGAGGACTCCATCACAAGTGAATAATGAAATGACAGTGGCAAGGAATCACTTAGTGTGTTTGACATTAAAATATAATTCAGTATATAAATCAGTCACTTATTGTGTAAATCAGTCAAGTCAAGAGTAGCTAAAAGCACCATGTGAATTACCACTTGGATAGAGACTTAAGATAAAGCAAGATGAAGATGCAACAGTAAACAAACACTAAAAAAAAAGCACGCTTTTTAGTCCAACTTTGTCGAGGTAAAAAGTCAGGGAAAACACAATGTCTTTCTAACAACAGATACGTTAAAACTAATCTTTCCAAAAAGGAGCAAGAGATTTAGCCTCGAGTGGTATTGATAGATAAGGGTGCAACACTCAAACAAGGGTGTTCTTGCAAACACAAATGAAGAAGCTTGAAGTGCCTGCGAGTAAATCAGCAATCAGAACTCTCTCGACCACATTAAAGTGTTCTAGCGAGGGTCGAAAGAACACTGAATAGGATATTATGAGGCTGCCGGAGAGGAAGGAGAGGGGTGTCTTCCCTCTACTCAACGTAAGAGCAGCCAAAAGCGTATTAACAAGGAAGGGACAGCGAGATTATGAGAGAACGAGGAGAAGAGTATCTTGAAGGGGGAAAGGGGAGAGCAACTTCGACGAACTGGTTTTGATCTATCCTTCTCAAGAAGAGGAACGGAAGTAGACAAAGAAGCTCCGCGAACAGGATAGCAATCCTCTGAGCAAGGATGATCTGAGTCGAGGGCAATCGACAGAAATCTTACTTTCTCCAGATTTGCGAAAATTTTAAGGTAGTATTAGGGCGGGAAGTAACATCTGCCGGCAAGAATCAGAGGAAAATGAATAACTGATCTGCAGAATCAGATCAAACCTTCAATGTAATAACTTCATCACTTAAATAAGGAAATAGAGAAAAAGAAAGATTCTCAAGCACTAAAAAAATCCTTCCATTTGCAGTGATGATAATGCTATTTGAGAATTTTTTAGTACTTGAGAATCTTTCTTTTTCTTTATTTCCTTATTTAGGTGATATACAGGGTGTCCATAAAGCCTCCTTACAATTTAAAAAATGTATTACAAAAGCAAATGAACAGACAAATATGTGGAAATTATTACAAAATGAGGAGTAGATACTGAAATTTTTTTGCCTCATTTAATGCACCTCTATATGGGCTCCATTAGTTGCACAAAGCACATCAAGACAGTACTCGATTTCTTGTCATGTTCGTTGTAGTATAGCCTCATCAGCAATAGTAATGGCATCAGTGATCTTTTGCTTGAGATCAGTGATGTCCTGTATCTTTGTTTGATACACGATATCTTTAACATAATCCCATAGAAAGAAGTCCAGGGGAGTGATATCTAGCGAACGAGGTAGCCAAGGAATTGGGCCATTCCTTCCAATCCACCTGTCCGGAAATGGGAAATGTTTGATTTAAGAACCCACGAACATGCAGTCCCCAATGTGGTGGTGCAACATCTTGCTGGAAAATGCCGGTTGGTTGAAGGTCCTCTAGTTATGGTACCACATATTCAGCCAAAAGGTCAAGGTAAATATCTGCAGTAATTGATGTCTCGTTGAGGAAAAATTGACCAACGATTTGATTGCACACGATCCCACACCACACATTCACTTTTGGACTATCTCAGTGAAGTTCCCCACTCACGTGGGGATGTCCTGATCCCAAGATTCTCACATTACGTGTGTTCAGTTTCCCTGAAACATGAAATGTTGCCTCATCACTAAAACAAACTCATCAACAGGGTACCTGAAACGCACAAATGCAGTGTGACTGAAAACTTTGACAACTGCTGAGTACATAGAACAAATCTGATTAAGAAATCTCATTAATGGCTTTCGTAATATATTTTTTAAATTGAAAAGAGACTTTATGGACACCCTGTATGTGTGTATGTATATGTATGTATGTATACATATATATATATATATATATATATATATATATATATATATATATATATATATATATATATATATATATATATATATATATATATATATATATATATATATTATATATATATATATATATATATATATTCATATTTATATATATATATATGTATATATACAGGGTGTCCATAAGTCTCTTTACAATTTAAAATCTAAATATATATAAATATATATATACATATATATATATATATATATATATATATATATATATATATATATGTTTATGTGTTACTGTAAGAGTGTGAAACCAAGGATTTCACGAAATCCTAAAACTTTCAGGGAATTCGTGAAATCACCAATTCACTAAGAACATATGATCCCCTACGTGCTAATACTAAAAACGGAAAAACAGTGTAGATGAATCACTGTTTCGGCGTGTATAGTACTAGCCCTCGGAGATCAAATATCCATAAGTGAATTGGTGATTCACGAATTCCCTGAAAATTCGTGTGATTTCGTGAAATCCCTGGTTTCACAGTTTTACTGTAACATATTATATATATATATATATATATATATATATATATATATATATATATATATATATATATATATATATATATATATATATATATATATATATATATATATACACATACACACACACGTGTGTCTGTCCGTGTATGAAGTACTGGACATTTACTTATATTTTTTTTGTTGAATTACTATTCTCTCTCTCTCTCTCTCTCTCTCTCTCTCTCTCTCTCTCTCTCTCTCTCTCTCTCTCTCTCTCTTTACATATAGGTATTCTGCTCGGGAAAAGCTTGGTTAATTCCATGAAAAGGTGTGCTTAGTCTAAACAGTATTGATAACAATATTCGTGACAGAAATCTATAACAGAAAATTATAGTTATGAATAAATTGAAAGTTGAGTTTTCTCTCTGACTTTCATAGCAAATAAAATCTTAGGTGACGCAGATTGGACGGTGTATGTCCGAATGATGGTGACTTTACGAGATGTATATAATATTCTCTCTCTCTCTCTCTCTCTCTCTCTCTCTCTCTCTCTCTCTCTCTCTCTCTCTCTCTCTCTCTCTCTCTCTCTCTGCTACAGGAAGGGAAAGACAAATTCTGTAAACGCACAGAAGAATGAACTGGGAGGGAAACAGTATTCGTGGGCCAAGTCAAGTGTGAAATAGTTACCGAGCAGAATTTACTCGGAAAACGGAAGGCGAGATATTTTTTGGAATAAAATCAGAAAGACTTTTGGATGACGAATTCGGCTTACATCTTTAAAAAAAATTTAATTTATAGACACGCTTTTATTAAAATGCACTGAAAAGTAAAAAAAAAAAAATTTTTTTGAGACAAGTCGGGATTTTCTTACAAGTAATCATGTCTACGAAAATAAAAACATGGGCACCAAACGTGGAAGGAAATGCTACAAGAAAAGAAATATATCTTTTTTTTTTTTTTATTTCTTTAGCATTTCCTTTCATGTTTGGCGCCCATACTTGTATTTTTTAGACATGATTAATTGTAAGAAAATCCTGGTGTCTCAAAAAATTATTTTTTACTTTTTAGTGCATTTTAATAAAAGCGAGTTTTAAAAAAAACTGTTATAATTATTTTATATTTTTTAGTTATAACAGAAACTGTAAGGATTTATGATTGTAGCAAACAAAATTGAACGTGATACCCTGTCGAGCCA
>NC_089772.1:5456624-5494124 GCF_040412425.1 Macrobrachium rosenbergii | reverse complement strand
CTGTCAAGCTGCTACATTGTTCAGTCAGAACTGGTCTTCTGTCCCGCACGAAAAATAGTCCCCTACTACCCGTATGAATATTATTAAATTACGAGCAATATTTACATTGGTTAGCATTTGGTGGATTCTGAATAGGTAAGCTTTGTATCTTTTTATTCCTAGTGCCTCCACTAAAATAAAAAATAAAGAAGCATTTGTAATGACATCTGAACTTTAAGCGTCGTTTCATCCTTGAAATTCAGCCAACACTGATATCAGGAAAATGCACAGTAGATGCTTCATTGCAGTTCAAATAGAGAGACAGATAGATAGATATATAGATAAAGAGACAGTAGTAATAGTAGTAATAATAGCACGTCATTTAATTTTGCACAATAACATTGTAAAAAAGGTTAAGAACAACGCTGAGATTCTCATCTTAAAAAATATTGTATCACAATTAAATAGATTATAAGGCACTCCGAAGTTTTCAATAAGTAAAGAGATATTCATACATGTGCGTAAAAATCAAATAACAATATTACTAAGGAAGCAGTGATTATCGTCCAGGTGTCTCCCAAAAGAGAGATAAACGCCCGTCCTAACGACTGAGTTTCTGAGACACTCCTAGATCCCACCGCCTCAATCCATATACTGTGGGTCTACATAGTCCCCTACTCAATACAAATATTATTCTGAATTATTAAAGAAATAAGCGATACGGCAGCGTAGAAAACCATAATGTGTGTGTATGTATATATATATATATATATATATATATATATATATATATATATATATATATATACTATATATATATATATATATATAGGTACACAAATAGATAGACAGATATATACATATATATAGATAGAATATAGATAGATAGATGTATATAAATATATATGTGTGTATATATATGCATATGTATATATATATATATATATATATATATATATATATATATATATATATATATATATATATATATATATATATACACTACATACATATGAATTTTTACTCACATCGGGACCGAACCCCTGTATTTCAAATGAGAGGCCTGGCCGTTATAAATAAGTAAATAAATATGTGTGTGTGTATATATATGTGTGTGTGTGTGTGTGTGTGTGTGTGTGTGCACAGAAAAGCAGTATGTATGTTCACGCGGTTGTGTTTAGTTACAGAAGTATGTACAACGAACAAAACAATATAAGACAAAACCCAACCCCTCTTCATCAGAGGTACCAGACGCAGGTTCTACCCTCATACCACGGAAAAAAAAAATACAGAAAAAACCTAGTAAAAACTAGTCTGTAATGACGATAAAGCCAGCGCACATAGCGCCACAAACAAAGACCCTACAAATGCTTAAGAATCAGATAATGGCAAAAACTCAAGGGTAAAAAATGAGAGAGAGAAACCCCACGAAAGCCAGGCTTGCTATGCATTGACGACAAAGAAGGGTTGCCTTATTCACCTCGCTGAATGCTTTCGCCACTTCCTCTACGCTGCTGTCTTTTGTGTAACTTGCCCTTACATGGATGCAGCCCTTCTATGATTATCACTTTTTTATTTACCTACATAAATTTCAAACTAAATTCATATCTTTGTGCTTCTCGAGTACGGTACTAAGCAACCGGAGGTGAAAGGTCACTGTATAATGAATGACATATACAGCCTGAAGAAAGGGGTGTGCAATAAATCTTATTACATGAATAACATCAATATTTAAAAATAAAACGCGCACACCAACACATACAGTAAACAAACATATATATATATATATATATATATATATATATATATATATATATATATATATATATATATATATATATATATATATAGACATATATATATATATATATATATATATATATATATATATATATATATATATATATATATATATATATATATATATATATATATAAATGTACTATATCGATTTCCCATGCAGGAGGTGGCTACAAAAGATGAACAAGACGATGATCACAGCTGTATTCGTTATCTAACTGCCGATTCATCGATGAAACCCGAGGGAAAAATCCACAATATTATAGGCTTTTTACACTTGCGAAAAAGGCTAACCAACATCACGTCAAATCCTCTCTCTAGGTCTTCTGTCCTTCTTCCTAATATTTCCGAATTATAGCCCTTTCACCTAGTATGCTAACCTTCATTCTTTCCTCCGTGACACAATCGGTTAGCGTGCTCGGCTGTTGACCCAAAGGTTGGTGGTTCGTGCCCACCCGGGGGCGGAATCATTTCCATTAGCTGGCCCGCTGGTATAGTGGTTGGTGTCGTGGTGTGCCACTCATATGTCGAGAGTTGTCGTCTTCCCCAGTGCAATGAAAAATCACTGGCTCTGTATCATGATCAGTTACTGCTGCAGTGTGGGGTCTGCGGTGGGAGGTTGAAACCAACATTCTTTGAAAGCTTGAATTTCAAGTCAATGACCCCTGTGTGCTTGTTCCATGTGAATAGGTTTCATCTACTGAAATATCATTAATAAATAATGAACAAACCATCTCAAAACACAATGATTCATCCCATCACCTACTCTAACCCTTTTATCACTTCTTTGTATATCTAAATTTCTACTCTTTCAATTCTTCTTATTCCACATACACTTTACAAGCAGTTCACCTTAACAACCTCACCCTTGCTCATTTTATTTGTATTCAGCATTCTTTGATAGGGAAAAGTTGTTCAACACTTCCCTCATGCATTCCCTTTTTGGCTTTGTCTGAACATTCAGTCTCTTCCTAATCTCTTTCACACACCCTGCTAACTTCTTTGCTTCACCTATTCTGTGATTCATCTCTTCTCCCATCCCGTTATCCTTTATATCTCCCTGATGCCTAAGTGGATCAACTGCTTCTATTCTCCCGTCGTTTATATCGACATTCATTGTTCCATATTCTTTGTTTCCATTTACCTTTCTATCTTTACTCTTACTCACATTTCCTCACAACTCTCTTGACTTCCGAACACTTTTAGACTTTTTCTTTGGTTCATACAGTTTTTCTTCACTATCTTCACTATCCCCTGTCAGAACTTCGTCATCTGAAGAAGAATAATTCCATGTTCCATTTTGACTCATTTTCTTATTACATAAATTTGCACATGTATCTGATTTCGTTACTAAGACTTCTCTCAATTCTCCTCCTAAAGGATTCTAAAAGGTCAGTGAGACAATCATACACCTTTTATCAGAAACCACTTTTACCCTAAATCACTCTTCCATTTCTAAAACACGCTTTGCTGCTAACATAAAAACTTTCATTCACTCTCAGTAGCGTATCTTCTATAGCATAGATCACCAAGACCCTCCACATCGCACTGCCTTTATATCTATTCAATCATAAGCAATTTTTTGGTCCGTGTATGTCACACAGTTTTCCACTTAACTTTCAAACTTCTTACATAATTGTTTCACAAAAAAACTCGACCCTAACATAGTCTCCGATATACAAACACGCGTCTGTTCTTGTTCCATCATTCCTGCTCTGATTTGTCTGTTCCTTTTATTTTATACAATGAGGCAATCATTCCTCTTACCCATTCCATAGGAACCTTTCTCCCAACCAGATATACCTTGTAACCATCGGTCAGCATTTCGCTTACACTACTGCTACCTTGCTGCAAACACCCACTTTGTAATCCCATCAGCTTTTGGTTTTTCCATTTTTCATCCTCTTGACTTTTCTCATTATAATATGAAAAGCCTTCTGCAAACATTTTCAAACTTGTATTAATCCTCTGTATTCGTGTATTCCTTCGATCTCTCTTATACAACAAACATTCAAAATACGAGTTACTCCACCGACTCGGGACTGCGTTCTCTTCAGACATATCTTTATTTGCATCCATCCGCTCATTAACATTTCTTTCTGTGTACATTTTCCTTTAGAAAAATTTATAGTTTCTTCATGGGATAGTAAAGAGTGCTTGTATGTACAGGAAATGGAGGAACGTTCCAAAATGGGTTAAAACAGAGTTGAAAGGAAGGCTAATTATGTAAATAAAGTGAATACATACATATATATATGTTTATATATATATACATATATATAATATATATATATTATATATAAATATATATATGTAAATATATAAATATACATAATAAAAAACTATTAAAAAGGAAACGCTAAAGATATCCACCTGATCAACCAGAGCACTGGATATTATTTCATACCTTTGTATATAATCTAGCTTCATTATTCCAGTTTTTTCAGACGTTTATCTGAGACCCATCTCTCTGGGTATATGAAGCACTATATGAAGGAAAGATTGTAAATCTTGTGGTGCTTTGCTGATTAAGACGGCACCCTAGGCGTATTCTAATCCTGTCGTATAGCCAAATCTCTGGCAACAAAGAAGTCTCCCATCTTGCCAGGTGTCTTTGGTGGATGGTAACTTTAAAGGTTCTCAGTAAGTCTTTTTGGGATGAGGTTGCTAGCCCCAGCCATTCTCCACAATCGACTAACTACTAGGTACCAAATTCATTGCTAAAGTTCAACAGACACTGGTTTTTTTTCAGGAAACGCGCCTAAGCCGTTCATGTGCACAACATTTATAAATACACTATGATAATCACTATAAATATACTCTCGCACAAACGTACATACATACATACATGTATACATGTATTTCCTACATAACTTTATTTCTAACATCATCTATTCTTATTTGTTTATTTTAAGTTTAGCTTTACATGCAAACAGTTGAAACAATTATAGGTCTGTTTAACCCTGGAAAAATAAACAATTATGAAAAATCACTAATCATGAAAAAAAGAATACCTAGATTTCAACACATCCAAAAGGGACATAATATTTCTGCAACGGAAATCAAAAGTAAACTAAACAATTGCTTAATTTTCCCTTATTTAAAAGGTAACTTTGCCGTCACATATGAAGTCCATTAAAACTTTTCCGACGCTTTCCTCTCTCTCTCTCTCTCTCTCTCTCTCTCTCTCTCTCTCTCTCTCTCTCTCTCTCTCTCTCTCTCTCTTTATTTTTTCAGGGTTAAACAGACCTATAATTGTTTCAGCTGTCTGCATGAAAAGCTAAACTTATAAATACATAAACATGAATAGATGATGTAAGAAATAAAGTTATGTAGAAAATACCTGTATACATGTATGTATGTATGTTTGTGTGAGTCTATTTATAATGATTATCACAGTGTATCTTGAAATTATCTATAATAGATCTTAGGTTTTGGTTGTTAAGGGATATTAATTATACCATGTATATTAGAATATTATCTTTCCAATAGAGAATTCTTTGTAAATTTAACTGCATTTCATTCATGTAAAATCAATCGTGGCACAACAAAACCATAGAATAATAATAATAATAATAATAATAATAATAATAATAATAATAATAATAATAATAATAATATCTTTATTAGTATTATTTAATCATAACTAATACTAGCAATGCCTCGTTTGTGATTATTATTACTAAGCCCTGTCACGCAAGCTAATTTCAACACAATATCATTCATAATATACCCTGCATAAATAAAAAAAAAAAGCATGTTTACCGTAATATATTCCAAATTAGAATGTATTTGTGGACTGAAGGTTCAAGGGAAAATGAGCCTTCGTGTACGAGGAAATACGGTCGCATATGTGTCAGCGATGGAACCTCCGTCCTTGGTGCGACCAGAGGAAATAACCGGATTGGAGATTACCGGCATTTAATCAAAACCGGACGCGAATAACAATCACTGGTGATTGTTGTGCGGCGTTATTGACGCAGAAATGACGACGAGAAATAAATGGGAATAAAAAATGTTAATTAGTAATATATGTGTGTGTATGGAGTTAACCGGTATCAACCGGTTTACGCGAGGCTGGAACTTGTTCGATTTTCAAAGCTACTGGAGACAGACGTTACGTTACGCCACGGAAAGTTTAAAAGAGGAGTTTCGGTTATTTGCTCTGTGTAGATTTTCCGAAACACAGCACACTCTTTTAGGAATTATAAAAATCATGTAAACAAATTACTCTAATTTTGGTCGTATTTCTATTTTCAAAACTGCGAATTCAAGAGAAAAGTAACAGTTCAAGCTACAAATATTTGCCAGACATTTCCATTTTCACGTTTTACCTAATTCTTTGCATTATCAAAAACTCATATTAATTTATTTATTCGTGATGAGGTCAAAGATTTTAAACCACCCGTTCATCAAGGAATTGTGAGAATTATTACAAATTACATTTGTAGCTTAATGATTGCATAGAAATCACAGTGAAGTGATAAGCTACATATATATACATGCATATATATATATATATATATATATATATATATATATATATATATATATATATATATATATATAAATTTTATATATATATAAGTTTAAGAGGTAATTCTACCATGCTCTAACTCCTCCGAAATCATATCTGAATGATGAACATACAGTAGCATGAGTTTCCTTAATATCCAGTTTGGGAATATCATCGAAGGGGTATTATAAATGATAAATGGATTGATATCTAAGTGTGTCGAAAAATCGACAGTACCCGCCAGCGATTTCCAGTCAACGTTCAAAACTACTGAGTCATATGTACAACCATTTACAGCTTAATGGGTATATACAGTATATATATATATATATATATATATATATATATATATATACTGTATATATATATATATATATATATATATATACTTATATATCTGTCTGTGTATGTATGTATGTATATATAAATACATGTATATATGTATGTATATATATATATATATATATATCTGTCTGTATATATGTATGTATATATAAATACATATATATATATATATATATATATATATATATATATATATATATATATATATATATATATATATATATATATATATATATATATATATATATATAATACACATATATATATAGTATATATATATATATATTATATATATATATATATATATATATATATATATATAATGGAAAAAATCTTTTTAATTACGCATTCGAAATAAAACCATCATATTTTGGGAGATCACATTTTTCCTCTCTAATTAATTAGACCAATGACATCTGTGCACAGGCTGGTAAAACGTTTTCCCGGCGAAATGAATCTGTAAAAAAGATAATTATAGATATAACTAGTAAATGACGATATATTTTTAAAAAGACTAAAATCATGAAGAACCTGATAACTGTAAGTCAAAGATTCAATAAACCAGATATTACAATTCTGAGTCACTTTAACTGAGACATCAACCCTCACTGCGTAGGAAAGCAAACAATGCAGAGTTTGCGCTTTAGTTGAAGTGTCTCAGAATTGTGAGTAATATCTGGACTGTTTATCAACATAACCCTCTTTGATTTACCAATATCCATTCTTCTGGTGATTTTATCTTTTTCTAGTTAAATCTTTTTCTAGTTATGTCTGTAATTGGCTTATTTTTCAGATTCAATTCGCTTGCAAAACGTTTTACCAACCTATGCACAAATGTCATTGGCCTCCATTGATTGGAATTGTGTGATTTCTCCCAAAACATGATTGTTTATTTCGATATGACTAGGCCTCTATACCATTCATCTCCAGAATATCATATGCCCTGCGTTCCTCTTTGATTCCCAAAATTACTGAATCTTTTTGGAAGGTGGGTTCTTCGTCACTCAAGAAATCCATGAACATATTTTCATTTCTTGCATCAACTGAGTCCGATTCAACACATTCGTACCTGACTCGGTCTTTTTAAGAGAAATAAATTATCCTGCATCAACAATTCCTCTAAAAAAAAAATCTATTCTATTATCAATTCAATGGAAGAACGCAAAAGCGAGCAACGCCGGCTGAAAATTGAAAAATTTTTTGGAACTTTTCATGAATTTTATAGCGCCATTTTTGGGACATTACAGCTTCATTAGAAATACGTCAATCACAGACTTGACTGTTCCGAATTTATGAATTCGCGTCACTTGAAGCTTTTGTCAACGGAATGAGGAAAGAATTCCGTCATGGATTTCTATCACTCATTTTTATAAACGACTGCTGTTTAGTATTCCGTTTTTTCCTGACATATTGTACAATATCAATATTAATAAAAACAATAATAGTAATGATGATTTCCCTCCCTACATTTTCCCAGTTTTATGGTCTTTTGAAATCGCAGGTTTTAGCAAAATTGCTACTTGTAACTATGCAGATGTTCACAATAAAAAAATAATTAAAATTAATCCGTTTAATTGTTTAGTTAGACTAAAAACTCTCTCTCTCTCTCTCTCTCTCTCTCTCTCTCTCTCTCTCTCTCTCTCTCTCTCTCTCTCTCTCTCTCACCTGGGAAAGGCGCTGCAGTGACAAAGATGGCCCCTTGGTGCAAATTTTGATTCGTAGCCGTAGTCCTAAAGATCAGGAATAAAAACAGAAATAATGTTAGAATTACAGAAGATATTATTATAACTCAATTATTGTATGTCTTACAGATATGAAGCACTTTGAAAATATATAGAAACCACAGAAGCTTTTGGCAGACTTGCAAACTCAACCGTTAAAATATTCTAAGAGTTAACAGTGGGGCCGATGGAATCATCCTAACCTAGGCAGACTAAAAGTTAATGTTTTAGGTAAATTGCACTTTTTTCCTTAACTAGAGGAGTTTTTTATATTTTGACAACAAGGGAACACCACTGCATGGACATCGATGGTGCTCCACAGCCTCTTTTAAAGAATTTCTTCGATACTGATGAATATTACTCATCAAGCTCAAGGGCAAAAGAAAATTTCGTAAATGATGTTTATTTCTTATACAATATTCAGTATAATGAAACCATTACATAAACGGAAACACCTTGACCATGATACCAGACAACATAATTTGAGCAAAAATAGACGAAAAATAGGAAGTAATCTATTTTAGGGATTTTTCCGTCACCTGAGCGATAGATGATTTTCAGTGCTGTACTCTTCTCGGAAGAAAGTTGGAATGACATAAGGGGCTCACAGAGGCTTTCCTTTCCACATCACAGTCCAGTTGAACGGTCAGTAGCGAAGCACTGCCTCCAAAATTGTCAGACACATTGCTCAACAAAGTCCAGAGGAGAGTGATAAGGGTAAGAACTAAGAAACATTTTAGAATTGCTAAAGCTATTCGGGCAACTTTATACAGCACTTGTATTTTTTCTGAGGACGCAAAGTCTTATAAGAAAAATCTTATAAGAAAAATCTACACAATAGGCAGTTGCTATGAGTTACCGTTTTTTTAAATTGCACTTTTAATTAAACTCTTGCATTGAAAGAGATCTTCTGATACGACTCGAGGCCTTGTTGAATCTACAGCAAACGATCCCATACCATAGGTTTTGCATAATCTGAGTGTTTTCATTTTTTGAGGAAAGAACATCTTCAGCGTCACAGGCAGGAGCGCTTTCCCCCCCTCATCATAGTCCTATTTTGTTGCTGCTTTAGGAACACCATATTTTCAAAACTACTAAATTTGTTTTAGGCAAAAATCCGGAGGAAACCAAAATTCCTTTCAATACCTTGAAAGGAAAAAGTCCACCAAATGTTTGTTGGACTGGAGAGGACTTTTTTTGAGGATGTTGACTAAACTGATGTGTAGAAGTAAGGAGATAAAATAATGATAATATCAAATAATGATAGTAATGACATTTTTTGTCTTTACATATCAAATCCCAAAACAAAAACTATTTGCAATTCAAGTTTGTTTTCCAGATCATCATCCCTCCCTAGACTCATCACATGTTTATTTTCTTCTTATCCAAAAGCGTCCTCTGCAGCAGCACCTTTGTTTGTAATCATTCGGGAGATTTTTATCAGTCTTATACGACTGTTTATTTTAATCTATTATTGAGCTAAGGCACTAGTATTGCAAATGGGTTTATTACTTGGCACCGCGTTTTCTATACCAGTATCAAAATATACATCTGTCTTTATTTGCAGTCTCTCTCTCTCTCTCTCTCTCTCTCTCTCTCTCTCTCTCTCTCTCTCTCTCTCTCTGTGTGTGTGTGTGTGTGTGTGCGTATGTGTGTGTGCGTAATAAATAAAAAAATAAAAATGCAACTATGATGACGGCGGACATACGTAATAGTCTCAGCAAGCTCAAGAATAAATAGAAAAGTAGATAAATAAATGAAAGGACCACCACTTCCACCGATAGATCTTAGAGCGATCCTGTCTTTGAGTAAAACGGTGGAATGAGGGTTAATGGGAAGTGAAAGGCATCGGAAACTAATAAAAAACTCAATTAGGATTTTTTTCCCCACCACCTTTGTTTCAATCCCCTTTCAATTCATCATGAACTTAACCTGTAGAAGAAACACCCGTCTTTCTTACAATCCCTCTCTCTCTCTCTCTCTCTCTCTCTCTCTCTTCAATTATTCCAAAGAAAAAAGATTGTTTTCTTCAACGTACACGGCCCCAAACCCGTTTTTCTGAAGTAGATGTCACAGCTGCAAGGGGTATAATGAAAGGTTTGTCTATTCTTCAACATTATGGCATCAATTTGGTGTCAAGTATTGTCATCTGGCACCGCGTCACATCAGGGAATATGTGAGTAATTATTTTCACTTTTATTCATATTCCTGAATTATATTCCATGAGTAAGTCAAACGATAAAACGTTGCCTTTATGCAGATTGTTAATGAACAGAGCAAAATGAAGCTTTTGCGAATTATACGTAGATGTATACTTCAGAAAGAGTGCTTTGATAAAATTCTTCTAGGAAATTTGATTTGATTTCCAACACACACTAATCCCCTCCACCCCAGTATTTCAAACACTGTGATTAAGGTAAAAACACAATATTTTTCCTCTGAAATTTCAAAGGTTGTTTTGGATGTCAGACATCTCTCTCTCTCTCTCTCTCTCTCTCTCTCTCTCTCTCTCTCTCTCTCTCTCTCTCTCTCTCCCACACACGAGGTTGATTAAACGTCTTGACGAGAACTCTTTCGGGAGGATATTAAAAGAAGAGATTTTTGGTTGCGTAGTGGCGGCTTTATTTGATGGGTTGATTATTGTGCGTTGGTTTTGTTTTCGTCGTAGTTGTTGTTGCTGTTTTTATCGTTTCAGTAAATCCTTCATCTGTGAAGTCAGTTTTCATAAAGCATATTCAGAAAAAGATACTGATCCCCCTTAGATAAATAACAAAATTATTTTACTATTATTATTATTATTATCATGTTGAAAAGGATAGCTGCATTGTGCGAATTGATTTTATATTGAGTTTTTAAATTTTCCTTCTAATTTCGGTGGATTTAAAGAGCGTTGTACAACAGAATTTTACCCTCTGAAAAAGCAGGCTACTGAAACCTGGTGTCGTAAATTAGCAGTTCTAACAGGGTGTTCTTTTTTGATGTCTTCACCAGCAGATGGATTCTGGGTTTTCTGGTACTTCTGTAGTTTTTCTGTCGACATGTTTCGACCAGTCCGTTGGTCATCTTCTGGACGGTTGGGATGAATCTGAAGACACGGGGCGAGTGTGGAGGTATGTATAGGTCATTTGAGGCAGTGCTGAATTCTCATTGGCTGCTGGGAGGGATTATCTCCTTGAGCAAAGCCTTCTCTCATACTCCGATGGTTGTGTGCGAGCACTGGAGTACGCATGGGAGAGTTTGGTATTGGGAGGGGTGCTGCCTGCAGATGGACACTCCTGATTGGCTCATTTACCAGGGATGTCGGTGGGCGTCGCCCTTCGTGCCAACATCAGGAGGAGGTAGGTCTCCTGTGTGTACTCAGCCTGGGCTTCTCTCTCCCGATGTGTAGGGCTTTCAGGAGGTGTAGGCAGCAATGGTCAGAGATAATGTCACTCCTTTTTATTCTCAGGTTATGGGCGGTCCTGGCATGATTATCAACAGCACCCTCCTCAGAATGGCAGGAAATCCTCTCAGGTAGGGCATTTGTATTGGCAGACCACGTTGGTTTCCTTCAAGGGATCCTGCTTGGGGAGACCAAGGTTATTTTTCGTCAGCAGGCTGTTGATTTTCTTATTCTTGTAGAATATAGTGTGTTTAATCTCCTCAAGATCAGATGGACTGATGGAGTAAGGATGGCGTTGAGTCCCTTGGCTAGCTGTTAAGTCAGGGCTAAGATTTGGCTAATAATGGGAGCGCAGAGGGTCGCCTTGCTTGTGTGTCTTCACGTTCCCACATATGTAGCCAAGATCGTAGTCACCCACAATCAACAGTAAGTGGAGGGCGTTGGAGGTAGCACTGGCTGCTTATTAGCCAAACCCCAGCCATGACTTACCAGCTAGCCAAGAGACTCAACACCATCCTTACTTCATATGTTCCTGGTGATCACAGCCTGAAGTCCTCAGCAGAGTTCCTGGAAGCCCTTAGAAAGCCCCTGGAGGAATCACTGCCTCGAGGACATGGAGTCCCTCTTCATGAACATACATGTCAACAAAACAATCCAAATAATTTTGAATCGTTTACACAGGGACCCTACCACTCCATCATTGAACATCCCCAAACACGCCCTCCATGCCCTTCTGAAGATATGTACAAAAAGGCCCCTTTCTCCACACACAGGGCCATATGTACACCCAAATCGACGGAGTAGCAATGGGTTCTCCCCTTGGAGTCCTCTTCACTAATTTTTGTGTGGGTGCCATCGAGCAGGTTTTCAGCAGTATAATAACATCGCAAATGTACTTATGGTACATTGACAACACATTTGTCAGCACTGAGGCAAGTGAAGAAATAGAGCTTGAGACATGCCTTCCACACTCACAGCTGTCTCAGCTTCACAACTGAATACAGCTGTGATCATTGCTTCCCCTTCCTTGACATCCTCGTCAAGCAACAGAAGGAACAGTTCACCACGAAGGTGTATACAAAACCTACGAACCTGGTCTGAATGGAGAGAGTGAGTGCCCCAAGAGATACAAGCAATCTACCATCAGCACCATCATCAGAAGAGCTCTCTCGCACTGCTTATATTGGCTTGACACCCATGGAAAGCTGGAACATATTCCCAAGATTCTCGTCGATAATGGACATACAAATCAGGATGTGGAAAAGTGCTTTAGAGGGGTCATGGATAGATGGTACCATCAGGAACCTCGCCTTGACACCTCTGATGACATCAAACTCTTCTACAAAGGAAAATTCCACAAGGGATATAAAGATGATGAGCACTCCCTCAAGACCATCATTGAAGGCAACATCAGCTCATCCAATCCTGAGAAGAGGGTTAAACTCATCATATTCTACAGGAATAAGAAAATCAGCAGCCTGGTGATGAAAAACAACCTGCCCCCCAAAGCAGGCTTCCTTGAAGAAAACCAACATTGGTATGACTACCATGAGCTTCTCCGAGAGGATTTCCTGCCATGCCCAAGAGGGTGCCATTTATAATCATGCCAGGACCACCCATAACCTGAGAATAAAAAGGAGTGACATTATCCCTAACATAGAGATAATAGATAAAATGACTGACCATCGTCACCTATGCCTCTTGGAATTCCTACACATCAGAAGAGAGAAGCCCAGTCTCAATACCACATCTCAATACCACACAGGAGACCTTCCGCCTCCCGACATTGGCACGAAGGGCAACGCCCACCAGTATCCCTGGTGACCAAACCAAACAGGGGCGTCCATCTGCAGGCAGCAACCCTCCCAATACTACACTCTCCCATGTGTACTCCAGCACTCGCAAGCAAGAGCGCACACAACCATTGGTGTATGAGAGAAGGCTTCACTCAAGGAGATAATCCCTCCCACCAGCCAATGAGAATTCAGCATTGCCTCAGATGATCTATATATACCTCCACATGCACCCTGTGTCACAATTACTGTGCGGCTCTCATAGCACTAATCTCTCTCTCTCTCTCTCTCTCTCTCTCTCTCTCTCTCTCTCTCTCTCTCTCTCTCTCTCAAAGAGAGAATTTTTTGGCAAACATGAGCGGCAGCGAGCGATAGCACCAACCCACTCAGCGGCAGCTGATCATCAGTGATGGTGATAATCTTTGTTTCAGTAAAGCAGAGCATCATCTCCCTTATGGCAGTGAGGGAATCCCTCTCCCAAAAAATATAAGCATCCATCTTTCTTCCATCATCATCTCTCTTTCCAGGATCTTTTTTTTTCTTCCCACAGACAGGCGGCAATGTCCATGCAGTCATGGACTCTCTGATCCAGTCCACACCCAGTGTAGCAGCCATTCCATGCTCAGCTCTAACGTCTCCAGCCAAAATGGTGGCCAAGAATAGAAAGAGGATGATGTCTTCCTCTTCTTTTTCAGAAGCACCTGAAACAGATCGACCTTACCTTGACTCTGCCACCTCTGAAGAACAAGAAATTTTTTATCGTAGTCACCAAGAAGAAAAATAAACAAGGAGGATGACCAGCACACCCTGCCCACCCTGAGACCAAGTATTTGATTAATCCCCATAGGTAGTAGCTCTTATGCTTTTATTAAGGATCTGGAAAGCCAGGGTAAGATTCTCAAGGTAAGTCCTATCGTACGAGGAGATCTGTTACCACTGTCAAAGGATGAACAAACTGACGCATGGTTGAGTAACAATCCTCAATATTTTAAAGTTTTAAACCCTGATGAAAAACACATCAAATGTATATTATGCCATTTTAACCAAAAATCTGACACTGAAGCTATTCTGGACCATCCATAGGTTGCACAGGCAGAAAGATGCCTCACAAAAGGTACAAATACTGAAGGAAAACAACAGAGAAGATCAACCTGGGAGTATGGGGGCACCTTCCCCATCACTGACTTCACGCTGGAGCCACTGAGATGCTACAATTGTCAGAGGTATGGACACCACAGCAGTGCATGCACTGCCCAGGCAGCATGTGGTGTGTGCAGTGGAAGGCATCCCACTCGTTCAAGGCCGGAGAAGACACCAAGGCAAGGTGTCCAGCATGCAAGGGCAGCCACCACGCCTGGAACAGGAAGTGCCCTATAAGGCTGTAAAAGATAGACAGGCTCAAGGGCATCACACCCAGAAGTCTCTCCCCAGCCGACAGCAAGCCAGACCCTGCCAGACAGCCCCAGCAATCACCCACCAACAGAGGCCACAGTCTTATACAGCAGCAGATAGTGGGCCTCGAATGACCTCCAAGGTCACACAGTTGGCTCAACCACCCTAAGCAGCCTCAGAGAACAGAGACCTTGTCACACAACAGACCACACCCAGACCAACCTCACACACCCAAGAAACCATCCATGTGCCTGAGAAGGAGAATCACCTTCCCAGATCCTCCCACTCTAACTCCTAAGCCCACCACCTACATATGAACTTCTCCCAACCCCACATCCAGAACCACCGACCCCAGCTCCCCAAAGCCATACAACCCTGTTTCCCCTCCTCCTCCTCAACCCCAGAGGTACAACATCCACCCAGAACTGAGGAACAACAAGTACATTGCATATGCCTAAGAGTTCTCCAATTTCCTCATCTGTATGATAAGAGAAATTTGCCAATCTGCGTGGCATCCAGTTTCATGACGACATCACCAGACATAGTCGGCAAGTCTCTTGACACAGCGACAGGACTTTTCACAGATCCATGCCAGCAAGTAAATAACAGCAGTGCAAACTGTGCTGCAAACACAGCCAGTCAGCTTCATCCCCAGTGCCAGAGTTAGGTTCATCCCTAGTGCCAGGTCAGTGCCATTACTCAGAGCACACCCAGTGCCAGTGTCAGTGAAATAAGAGACACTGAAAATGCAAGGGAAGTAAATGAGTGCAGTGATACACATACCATGAAAATTCTACAGTGGAATATTCTGAGTGCAAACTATAAATACACATTCATACAAGCACACACACAAACACAAAACTATGACATAATACTGTTACAGTAAATACTTGTAATGGAAAGTGCCAAATTCTCATTTAGTAGATACAAGGTCTACAGAACACCACGCACTGGCACAAAAAGAGGTTTAATCACACCTGTTAAAAACACAATTCTGTTTGAGAAAATAAACAAAATTCAGTGTGAGGAAGACAAAGAAACACTCAGCGTTAAAATCACACTTGCCAACACTACACTCACAATACACATATACAGGTCTCCAAACAGCTCTCTTGAGGGCAAAACACTTTTTAGCATGGCAACACGAGAAAACACTTTAATTGCTGGGGACTTTAATGCACATCACCCTTTTTTGAACTCACAACAAATAATCCAACAGGTCGACACCTACACCAAACATGTGAATTCCCAGAAGTGTGTCTGCTAAATAGTGGAGTGCTAACTCATCTAAGATGAGGAAGGCTGGACCTCTCCTTTGCAAACTCACACTTAAGGGAGCAAGAAACATGGAGGGTGCATTAAACCCTCACAAATGATCATATAGCCATTGAAATTGGCCTATGACTAAAAAAACTGCCTCCCATACCACCTCCACCCCCCAGAGAGATGGAACCCCAAGTTTGTCAAAGAGCTGTTTTTGGAGCACCACAACGATATGGGCCATGGAGTACCTAGAAAACCCATCAAACAACATAGAGCTCTTCTATGAGGAGTTCATAGGCAAACTTAGAGAGGTAGAAAATCCCTCCATGCTAAGGCTCAAACAAGCGAGGACCAACCACAAGGATGCATGGTATTACTGTGAGAGAGTTAGAGAACTAAAGGCCAGAGTCAACAGAGTCAGAAAACTCTTTTGGCAATATCTATCAGATGATATGCACAGACTCCTCAGAGAGGCAATAGCCCATGCCACAGCAGAGACAAGAGAGATCAAACAGCAGGCATGGTATGAATGGTGTGCCAACATTAGCAGACAAACACCAGTGACCCAGATCTGAAAATTCCTTGTGAAAATTTCAGAAAAGGGCAGGACAGTGCAGAGCATCCATCCCAACCCACAAGAAGAAGCCAACAACATAGCCAGGAACTTTGCAGAGAGAACAAAATCACTAGGTGAAGAGAAATCAATGCTGCCTGCAACATGCCAGACAACACAGAAACACCTTTCATCACTGAGGAACTAAACAGTGCACTCAGCAAGGGGGGAAAAAGGACACAGGCCCTGGTGCAGATGCAATCACCTACAGCATGCTGAGACATCTAGGCGACATATGCAGAGCACACCAGGCCGAAAAAATGGAGGCCACAGGACACGCAACCAATCCCAAAGCCTAAGGAGCCAGGCTAGTACAGGCCTATATCTCTCATCAGCTGCACAGAGAAAGTTGCTGAAATAATGGTCCTAAGCAGGCCCATATGGAAGACAGGGCCCTAACACCCTGGGCTGTATGCCTATAAGGAAGGGGTTGGCACCCATAGGTGCCTCATGAATGCTCTGTGTGCCATAAATAGCAGAAGCTCCATAGTGGTCTTTCAAGGCGTAGAAAAGGCATATGTGTTGGCAAATGCAGCAACCTTCCTCTCTTCCCTAGTTCAGAAGAGGATCAAAGGCAACCTTCTTGCATGGACAAAAGGCTATATGCACAGCAGAGAAGCCAGGGAAGTGTTCCAAGGCAGAACATCAGAGTACTACCCTCTTGAAAATGGCATTCCCCAAGGAGGTGTTCTAAGCCTTCCTGTTTAATGTCCTAATGAAAAATCTAGCCTGCCTAGAACTACCACAGGGAGTAGAGGTCTTTATGTACACTGATGACATTTGCATTGTCAGCACAAGCCCTTGAAGACCACTCCACAAGATCAAAGAAGACTCGCAGCAAACAGAGGACAAATACACACAACTGGGACTCAAGATCAACATAAACAAGACAAAAACCATGGCAATAATGCATGGTCAAAACCCACCCAACCTTATGGTGAAAGGAGACACCATAGACTTGGTGGACATTTACATATACCTTGGAGTCTACATTGCAAACACACTATCTCCCAAGAAAGAGATACAACTCCTCCAGGCCAAAACAAGAATGGGACTCAACATCCTAAAGAGGATCACAACTCTGCAAGAAGGAGCCACATATCATCTGCTTAGAAAATTCTGCATGCAAACCATTAGGGCGTAAGTAGAATATGCAGCACCAGTCCTGACAAGTCTCAGGAAGGATCAGCAGCAGAGGCTGGAGGTCATCCAGATGAATGCCATGAGATTAATGCTGGGGACCCAATGTGAACGAGAATATGTCTCCTGAGAGCAGAGACACAGTTATAATCTCTCACCCACAGGATACGCCAAAGAAATGCTGCCATACTGTACAAAACATCAGATCGACAGAGATGGACCGCGGAAAAATAAAATGCATGCATGCATAAACCTGCATGAGGAGCTAAATCCTCTTAACACACACGCTGGCAGTATATTCCAGACCCTGAGACAACTAGATATGCAGGACACAGTGAAAGACATGACAAAGGATGTCCCATCTGAGGGATACCAGCTCCCTGGGTCAAAGACCCAGTGCAGTATAATTTTACAGTACTACCGGCAAGCAAAACACCATGCACAGCATCACAGATGAGGACTATGGCAGAAGAAGCAATCAGGAGCACAGCAGCTGAAAACACATATTACATGGATGGATCAGTTGATCCACAAGTACCTGCAACGACAGAGGCGGTGGTCGCCCAAGACTTCAAAGGAAGCAGGAGTCTATCCAACAATGCTTCCATACTACAAGCCAGAGTAATGGCAATTTTCAAAGCCTTAGAAGATTCCATTCAGAAAGAAGGGCACAAAACAGTACACACCAACTCCAAAGGATCAACCTTCACACTCAAAGCGACAAAGCCCAAAGAAAATGTGACACTGATATCACCAATTAAATTAGTGGCCAAGTCACATCAAGTTGTTGGCAGGAGGGTCATCCTCAACTGGATACCTAGTCATGGGGGAATCCAGGGAAATGAAGAGGCCGACACCCTAGCCAAAAGTGCTCTCAGCTGCAGTACAGTGAGCATAAAGGTGCAACCATCAATCACGCAACTAAAAGAAATGGCAAAAAGACATGCCAGACTTCAAGAAGAAAGTGAAGTGCAACGGCACTACCAACAAAATTCGAGAACATCCAAGTGGTACATGGATGTCACAAATTCTAACCCCCACAACATCACAAAGCAAACCACCAGAAAACTCTCTGTCATCACACAAAGGCTAAGGCTAGGATATCTGTGCAGCTGGAAACTGATTGGGAATGAGGACATGCCATGCCAGTACTGTGACCGAGCAGTAAACCAGTCCCTCGCACATTACCTACTGGACTGTCCAGAGATGCAGTTTCTCAGATCGAATCTGACTGAAAATGAGCAGACACCAGCACAGATCACCAGACACATCTCAGGTAAAATAGGGATGCATGGGAATCTCCTGATGTCCCACTGCCCTCCCAGGTAAAAGGGTACCCTTCCAGGTAAAATGGTAAGTGAGACAGTAAAGGCTGTCCATTTCTGTTTATGAGTTTTTTTTCCAAGCCACCTTTCCCTCAAAAACAAGCTTGCTTCTTTTTCCTTCTCAGTCCTCTCCCACTATGCTGAGACTCACTGCTATAAAGCTTCTCTCCTACTGATGGGTACCATAAGGTTCAAAGGGGTTGAAATCCTGTCTGTCACCTTCTTTCATCTTCACCAACTAACTGCCAAAAGCACTGTTTTTTTCTATTTGTCTTTTCACAGATTGACCCAGTTACAGGCTGCTCCGGGAGCAAGAGCCCATGCCACCACAAGGCTGGTTTAATCTTAAACAACAAACCCGTGTCTCCAGATTCATCTCAACAATTCAGAAGATGACCAACGGACTGGTCGAAAGATGTCCACAGACGAACTACAGAAGTACCAAAAATACCCAGAATCGATCTGCTGGTGAATCATCAAAAAAGACAACCCGTTACAACTGCTAAAGTCTATGGATTTACGACACCATGTTTCAGTAACCTGCTTTTCTGCAAAGAATAAAATTCTGCTGTACAATGCTGTTTAAATCCACTGAAATATGACCAATATTGACTTGCAGGAAAAGCAAATTATAAGGAATATTTTAAAAAACTCAACATAAAATCAATTTGCACGATGCAGCCTCCTTTTCAACAAAACATGCTTAAAGAGGGTCTATTTCCTTCCTATTATTATTATTATTATTATTATTATTATTATTATTATTAAAATATTTTGGTTACATCAGCAGAATTTAGTTTATAAAAAAGCTTCTCCATTTTCCAAAAGATTTATTTTTTTGCAAGGGAAAGAGTACGTCATAATTGTATTATACTCATACTTTTTATGACAGGGTTTCCTCCTTAAATATTATTATTATTATTATTATTTTAAAGTATTCAACGAGAGCACTAATCATAAGTCTACGGGCAGAGGGTTAGAATTCAGAATTAGTCCTTAGAGCTAGAGGTCAAACTGGCTAGAGCTAGAGTAACCAAAACTATACAGGTAGATAGGATGAGACTGAAAGAAACCATGGAAGAGTAAAAAGCAGAAAGTCATGCAGATGGGATCCAAAAAGAGGCCATGCAGAACCTTTAGACCAGTCTACAGCATCATGGAGGAGTAAAAAGCAGAAAGTCATGCAGATGGGATCTGAAAGCAGGCTGTGCAGAACCTTTAGATCAGTCCACAGCATCATGCAGATGGGATCTGAAAGCAGGCTGTGCAGAACCTTTAGATCAGTCCACAGCATCATGGAAGAGTAAAAAGCAGAAAGTCATACAGATGGGATCTGAAAGCAGGCTGCGCAGAACCTTTAGATCAGTCTACAGTGTGTCAAGAGAAACACAATGAATGAGTATCCCTACGCTGACTTCGGTTTCTACAAAAATCACATATGTTTTGGTTCGCTTTCCAGAGTACCATCTAGAGCTAATAAATGAAGGGAATCCACTCCTTGCAATGTCAGCTTCAAAGACATAAACTTCCTACAGTCACATACCAGAATAATATCAAAGGCGCTAGATGGGGGACATCTCCACCAAGTCATGCTAACCTCATAATATAATAGCAGTTTTGGTCACTTTCTAGAACAGAATGCGAAGCTATAAGAGAAGAGGCATTCATTCTGTGTGATATCGACTGTCATAAGTAAACATTTTTGGGTGATGTTGTAAAGTGAAACTCAGAGCTAACAAAATGAGACTATATTCATTGTCCTGTGTCGTCCTTTACATAATAAAACCTTTTCGTTTCACTTTCTGGAACTGAACTCAGAGCTAAAAGAAAGAGGACATCCATACTAGACAATATCGGCCTATATGACACAAAACTTGATTGGGTGAGAACAGAAATGGGATATCTGTAACATATGATACTGACCTCATTGGCATAAAATCTTCTTGGGTCTCATTTTGAAACATACTACAGCTAAGAGAAAGGGGACACCCATTCCATGCAAGGTGACCTCCGTGCCATAAAACTTAAGTTGGTCGATTTCTGGAACAGACACTGAGCTAAATAAAGGAAGACACCCATTCAGTGCAATGGCAACCTCCGTGACATGAAACCTATTTGGACCTCATTCTTGAATAAACCCCATACCTAAGAGAAAGGGAAAACCCAAACCATGAAAAGCCTACTTGGGTCTCATTTTGATATAGGCCACAGAACTGAGAGACAGGAGTCATATACACCGTGAATTAGCAAACTCCGTGGCATAAAACCTATTTGGGTTGCTTTCCAGAATAGATCTAGAGCTAGGAGAAGGGGGGACATTCACTTTGTTCAAAGTTGAACTCTGTGCCATAAAACCTATTCAGGCCACGTTTTGGAACAGACCTCAGAACTAGAAGAAAGGGAACAACCAAATCTTGCAGAGTCAACCTCCATAGCATCATAAAAAATATTTGGGTCATTCTCTAGGATAGACCCCAGAGATAAGAGAAACGGGACACTCATCCCATGAAAAATCAAATTTCATGGCACAAGCCCTGTTTGGGTCATGTTCTAAAATAAAACCGAAGAGCTAATAGCAATGACGATCTTAATGATATACCACTCATTTGAGTCTCATTCCTGAACACACTACAGAACTAGGAGAAAGGGGCTACTCATCCCATGCACTGTCAATCTATATGGCACAAAACCTATGTGGGTCGATTTCTGGAATAGACCCTTGAGCTAATATAGAGGACACCCATTCCGTGCAAAGGTGACCCCCAAGGCATAAAACCTAATTGGGACTCAAGAGCAAAGAGAGGAGGGACACAAACCGTGCAAAGTCGACCCCCTGTCATAAAAACTATTTTGGAATCATTCTGGCATAAAACATGGAGCTAAGAGAGGGCGGATAACCAACCCATGCAGAGTCGACCTCTGTGGCATAGAACCTATTTGGGATACTTTCTAAAATAAACCAGAGCTAAGAGAAGAGAGAACTCTAACCGTGCAACTGCGACCTTCATACAGTAAAATCTTTTTGAGTCGCCTTTTTGGAAAACATCTCAAGGTTAAAAGACAGGGACACCAAAAACTGTGCAAAGTGAACTTCTGTGGCATAAAATCTGTTTAGTTCTAATTCTGCATATACCCATGCACTATATTATTAATAGCTACATTGGCCTCAAATCTTCGACTTCCTCAAACTTTTTGGGTGCACTTATTACTCAAAACCCTTTCAAAGAGATGAGAAATAAATAAATAAACGTTTTGCTTCCTTAGTAGGATTTTAACCTTTGCACAATAGTCAAAGGAAGATACCACTTAGTCCACTGCAAAACAAACATAGTGAGGAATTGGCACCTAACACTTACCATCGCGCCTGAGTTTGAATTCCACATCTTGAGTAAAGGGCTTCTTCATTTATTCTCCACCTGACTTCAAGACTTTAATTGATAAGCATATACAAAAGTTAAGAGATCATTATGGTTGATTATATATATATATATATATATATATATATATATATATATATATATATATATATATATATATATATATATATATATATATATATATACTGTATATATATATATATACATGTATACCTATATACATACATACATATATATATATATATATATATATATATATATATATATATATATATATATATATATCATATCCACCGTGACATTTTTTCATATTCACAACCATTAAGCTACAAATGTATTTTAATATCAAATTAAGTCAACCTCGCAATAATATAAACCAAAGGTGAATTATAAGTGATAAGCGATTCGTCACCAAGGTGACTCGAACCCCCAAATGGTAACCATTGGGTTATCAAGAGATAGTCCAGTGGTTACCGTCACTGAAAAGGTGTCGCTCCTCAACCATTCGAGTCTCCCTGGTGACGAATTGCTTATCACTTATAAAGTCTTCATAAAATCTTGAGTAAATTTCACATTAAACGACATTTGGCTTAATGTTAATATATATATATATATATATATATATATATATATATATATATGTGTGTGTGTGTGTGTGTGTGTGTGTGTGTGTGTGTGTGTATATATATATATATCACACAAATCTAAATGCACACACACAAATTGTAGTCAAGGGCAGGAATACTCTGGAATTCACACTTCCTTTATTGTTTCCTACGTTTCAGATTCATAATCACATCATCAGAATTCTATGGAAAATTAAATAAATTAATAAAAGTACTGAACAGCTAAAACTGAATTACGTTAAAACATTAGTCACTAAAAATCTATAAAGGCTGTTAAAAATTACATACACAAGTGTGTACATACACACAAAGCTTATATATATATATATATATATATATATATATATATATATATATATATATATATATATATATATATATATATATATATCAACTTCATCACTTATACAATTATCTGTACAATAATGCAAGGGACAGGACCTCACAGTTTCAATGAGGTCCTGTCAGTAATATATATATATATATATATATATATATATATATATATATATATATATATATATATATATATATATATATATATATGTGTGTGTGTGTGTGTGTGTGTGTGTGTGTGGGTGTGTTTATATAGAACAGCAACAACATGAACTCCTACCTTTTAGATGTTCTTAAAATTTTTAATACATGTTCATCTGAAATGCTAAATTCCAAAGCACGAATTGATGGAAGACGATCTTTTTCAAGACCGACTTTGGACCACTTTGGGGAGAATTAAAACCAGCGCTTAAGCACTTTTGATAAGCCGATTGACTGGTTTTTTCCTGTCTTTGGCACTAAGTTATCGCGAAAGGGGTCTCCTTATTCATTTCCTGCTTTGAATTAAGAAGTTGAGAGTTCATTGGTCTGTGAGCGTTCTACTTAGAACGTTCGGGTGAATGTTGCCGGGACCTTTCATGTTTGTTTGTGATTGTTCGTATACAAAAGTTTCATGAATTAGAATTCGTCGAATATATTTAAATCGAAAACTCAACGGCCCTTCAAAAGACCTGAGAACCCTTTCAAACATCGGTAAACAATATTATTACACTCTAGTACCGCTTTCCATAGCTTTTTGCAATAAACAAACAAAGAACTATTTTTGTTGCAAATATAAAAAGTTTTATAGTGAAGGCTTCACAACGAGTAACCGGCATCATTATCTCATGCAACATTATTTGGCACTAGGAAGAGAGAGTAAGTTCAACTTTACTTTTAAGGGATTCAGTCTTCCTTGGATAAATAAAAGAAAACACCAGTCCCAACTCGCATTATGTTTCTGGCAAAGGGAAGCCAAGTTTTTCTCTGAAAGTTTGCTGTTATCCACTCTTTTGTACCTGGCAGGAAAGTTTTGCGATATAACTTCAAGCAAGAATTTGCCCTGTTGGATAAAGCAGTCTCTCTCTCTCTCTCTCTCTCTCTCTCTCTCTCTCTCTATACACACACACACGAACACACACACACATAGAAACATATAAACTACCTCTCTCTCTCTCTCTCTCTCTCTCTCTCTCTCTCTCTCTCTCTCTCTCTCTCTCTCTCTCTCTCTTGATACCCGTTTTCCTTTCATTTCACTGTCCTCTTATTCTCTCTCACATACATGAATGCACACACACGCACACGAACACACACACACACACACACGTTACCTATCTCTCCTTCTCTCTCCTTCATTGAGGAAAACTATTTCTTAACTACTTTTTAACTCCGGCGCATGGAAATATATAAAGAAATTATAAAAGTTAGCAAAAGTGAAAAACAATGGGACAACAAGAGCAGAGATTGTCTTCTGAAAGACTGAGTAGACGAGAAGAAAAAATATCGGCTTGGCGAAATCGGGAAATCTCGACTTCCCTCTCTTTCTCTTTCATCCAACAAATTAATCTCGTGGTTCGCCCCTTTTTCCTCTTCTGCTTTTTGTTCTCCTCCTCTGCAGTTTGAAAGCAGAACTGTAGAAATAATCTGAGGAGGTTCATCAAGGAAAATCACAATTACGTGGAGAAAAATAGACAATATTCTATTATCACAATAGGGAACTGAATATTATTATTATTATTATTATTATTATTATTATTATTATTATTATTATTATTATTATTATTATTATTATGATTCATGGCTCATGCACACATAACTGGGACAAACTGGAGGGTTAAGACTTCCATGGATCAACTTATTTATGGAAAATGGACTAAAAGACGAGAATGATCAGTGGGCTAAGGTCTGGTCAATAAATTTCAAAATGTCGTAAAAAAATAGCAACTGGAACATAGTATAAATCTATAATGAGATTGCTACGAGATGATGGAGTAATTTTTGAGATAACTGATTTGATTTACGAGAGTTTGGTCTGATGATCTACCTGGCACTGGACCCGTTTTGTTATTCAGTTCACAGCATATTTTCATCTATCAGTATCTGAACTGATGAGAATAATGAGGCATCCGTTGGTTAATTTCACTGACTTCGTTTATTTTAGTCCTTCAAATCAGCTGGCATTAATTCCAGTTCATCTATGAAATAAATGAGTTGATACGATAGCTTTCAGAGTTTACATGTAACATATTTAACAAGGTCACTTACGTCGTTTTTCCGTTCAGTCATTCAGCACCACTCCCGTCGCGTTGAGAAAAACAAACACTTCGAGATGCCAAAGACGAAACGAAAAATCATCTAATTTACAGCAATGACCCGTGAGTAATGACCAGATGCAAATGTTACTTCGATCATAAATACCTGTGGCAGAACTAATTACGTATAAATGTCATCCCGCCCTGCTTTGGATGCGCCATCTCGCCATCAGAAGCACATGGCAAGAGCCAAATGCCTTCGGGAACTGTCAAGATTGAAATCGTACGTCAGGGAACGATGCTGATGCATGAATCAGGTATTTCAACGCGCTGTCAAGGGATCCGGCAGTACGTCCGACGAGGCTCTTTTAAAAAAGCTAGCTCATCAATCACTCCGTTTCAACACCGTACTTTCCGCTGTTTGTTATTACCGGAAGAATCTGTTTTAGAGAAAAGACATTTTTGTTTCTTACATCAGATCGCAATTTCCCAGGAACTTGGAGGACTCTTTTTGTTGTTTCCCGTGGTGCCTAAGAGACTTTTTGCAGGGTCAAGCAGAGGGCCTTGCAAGGTAACTCCCATACTGTAGGTTTCACTTCCACTGTGCTCATTCATTTCGCGTTTATAATTCGCCTATTTATGTTATGCCACATCCACCACCCTCCCCGCCTTTCTAGTGGTGCCCATCAAGGATTTTTTCTTTCTCTTTTCCTTTTCTTCACCATATATTTTCAAACAACTCATTCGTCGTGCCACTGATAAGATGACTTTTACCTTTATAAGTTATCATCATTTCCTCTTCGAAGGTCTATGGAGCTGGTTCTCAAACTTTCTCAATTTTATGACCCAACTGATGCGGAATCTTTGAATGCGGTACATGACACATGGTTCATTTTAATGCTTATCTGATACTGCTGTTGCCCACCTAATAATGTTTGAGAATTTGATTCTCGAAAGCTTTATATCCTTAAGTAATCGTCGGTTTAAAGTAAATTGCAAGACTTGGAAAGATCCCATCTTGATTGCGGCCAAACTTGCCTCTTTAGAGGTATCTGCATTTTACATCTTCCAGGCGTATTTCTCCTCTGAACAGCTCTTTCAGATTTATGTTAAACTTCTTTGTCTTTGTTAATGCCCTACCTCTTCCTACAACCGTAAAGGGAGTTGAGATGATATTAGTTTTCCGCTTGGTACTTAGTTTGTCTATATTTATCTGCATTAAGAAATGTCAATAACACCCTAACAGATTCTGATATAATCTGATAAAACCATCCACACTGGTATCCCTCTATAAACGATTCAATGGATTTAGTTATCTTATTTGACCATCAACTGGCACAAAATATGGCAGAGGCTAAATCAGATTTCATAAAGACCCTGACAGTTAACGGGCCTGTTAGATGAAAATAACAGTTCACAAGCCTGATAGTGGCGGGGGTAAGTGTGCACTCTATGGACGTTTTCAAGTTTCCAATCTGGGCTCTTTTTAATCCTTCAGACAGGTTGTCACTTCCTCTTCATTCGCTAGATATTTCTGCAGCCATTACCCTTGAGACCAATTAGACTGTGCCAATGCAATCTCCATCATCGTGTTGTACTCGGAAGTCAACCATTTGGGAAGGGAAGTCCACAAAAGCTAGCCTGTCTTGAAGTGACCAAGCCTGATGCTAACAGTAACTTATTAACATCTGTTTTCAGGCGATATTGTCAACTTATACTGTGACCATGCCTGATTCGGACAGCCTGGCTGATATTCCAGTGTCTTTACCAGAAGTAGAAAACGGAAGATGTGTAGGCTACGGTAATCTCAAGGTAATATTTCAAATTTATTTTTATTGCCATAGAATCAGGTGTAAATGAAGGACTTCAGAAAGATCGTGCTTTCAGGCACTGGCTTTTTTCAAACATGTTTGACAGAGATGATGTGAGATTTCTCATCAATTACTGGAATAGCTGCTGACTATCAGTGTATGATTAGACACAATGCTAGGGTCAAATTGCTGTCTTAGTCATTTTCTGAATATTTCTACATTAGAACTGAGTAATGTGTGCAAACTCCATAATTTGCATACGTTACAGTAAGTGGGACATTGATGAATTTACCTGGATAATTTACACTCACACAAGATCATCTGAATTTTGGGTGATTAAAGGAAAAGTTACTTTTGCAAAACAGTCCTTGTTCAAAATAAAATTTCCACTATGAATCTCGACCTTGCAACATATGCCTTTTGTCATTTCAGTAAATCTATGACAAAAAAAATAAAGTACAAAAACCATTGGGGTTAACCCAAGCACTCTCGTCCACATGCACTTTTGGCCAGAGAGAGAGAGAGAGAGAGAGAGAGAGAGAGAGAGAGAGAGATTTACTCTTCGTTTTGGTTTTCTAAATGCGGATGCATCTGAATCAAAAACTTTATCCTTTTAATTTTTTCTCGTGTACATCACACCAAGGTTAATGTAATAAGTAATCTACTACTGTAGGAAGCTACCATTTTGTACTGCCATGCACGTTTGTTACGTAAGTGATCAAAATGATTTGTAACACTTTTCTCCGGCAATCCTTTGTTAAAAAATTTTAGTGTTCTTTTTAATGGAAGCACTTTATTTTCAAAGCTTCTCTTTTCACATACAGTTTTACTTTATAACTTATGGCATCTGTACAAAAAACTTCCAGTAAAATAAACATATTTCCTGTGACATAGTATATGTCACACGAAATATAATGGGTATATTTGTCAATGGGAAAACTGGGAATTTGTAAAGATCAAGTTGGTGGTTTATTTGTGCAGCGCACTTCACTCGTCAACAGTGCGGCAGCATAAAAGGCCTTTTACACAATTTTGAAGTCTAGATGGAAAATTTCCCTAAAATTATCAGCATATTCATTCTAATATTCAGCAATAAAATAAACTCATTGCTCAATAAAGTTGTCAGAGGTAAACATATAATGTATGTCCAAATAAATAGTTACACAAGATTTAGTTGCGAATCTTGTGGAAGAAATTCGAGTTTTGGGGATTTAGAATAAGTCTTACCAATCGGACTATTTTATATTTTCCTGATTTTGTTTGTGCCCTCACAATCACCCAGAAAACGACCGGGTGTACCTCATCTTAAAAAGACTGGGAACCGCACCTCTAGGGACTCTAGTCGATTAATCGAGACCCAACCAACACCTCAGTAAGGAAAATACCTCAGTATTTCCTACTTCAAACTCCTTGATAAAGAAAAACAGGGCTCATATTACAAGGAAAACTCCTACTTAGAAAAGAAAGCCAACGTTTTGAGTCTTAGAAGAGCAACAACGAAATAAAACAATTATCCGTGGCTCCTATGAGAGCTGTTAATCAGCTCAGTGGTCTGGTAAAACTAAGGTATACTTAACTTTTGACTCCTGTGACAAGTTAAACTAAGTTTGTGAGGTTTTAATGATAGTCGAGCATATTATTTTACCTTGCATTATTATACACTGAATATAAAAATTTCAGATTAAATCAAGAAAAAAGCTGGGTACAGAAATTTATATTTATGTATTTAAGCATGCATCCATACATATAAATATTATATTTATGTATTTAAGCATGCATCCATACATATAAATCTATTATGTACAAACGGACACTTGCTCAGAGACAGAGAAAAGGTGACAGGAGAAACTTCCAACCTTATCAATAAAACCTCAACTTTTATCACACTATACACGCTGTGTTTCCTGGAAGACTTCCTTATAACTCTTATGATACAGTTGAAAAGGAACACATGTATCGTCAACACACCGTCGCGTTCGTGTGCCGGTACTAAGATCATCTGAGTGAGACAAACTGATGACAAAATGTACAATTACTCCCGCTGTACTTCATGTTGATAGGCCAAGTCTGTGACAAAAGTTCTTTTACAGTTTCTCTCCTTTTCTTCTTTTCTATTTTGCTTGTCATAAGTGAATTAAACAAGAAAGGAAGAAACAAAATAACGTTAATTAGCTCGTCTTAAAAAATAAAAGCAACGAAATAAAAACTGTTGACGGAAGTATTTTGTTCAGAGAATAAGGATTTGTGTGTTTGGTTATTTGTATTTGCTTATTTTAAAACACGTTTAAAACACTTTAGCTCTCTCTCTCTCTCTCTCTCTCTCTCTCTCTCTCTCTATATATATATATATATATATATATATATATATATATATATATATATATATATATATATATATATATATATATATATATATATATATATATATATATAATATATATATATATATATATATATATATATATATATATATATATATATATATATATATATATAGCTTTCCTTTACATCCGTCTTGTGTTTGAGTACAAATTTCACAAGGTTGCGTGACATATATTTCTGGGTCTTCATGTATTGTATGTTCTCTTCTAACGAAATATTTAAACAAAACATGAGTCAAAAGCTCAATGCGTAGCCCCACAAACGCACGCAGTGTGTACTGTATGTATGTATGTATGTACTGTATGTATGTATGTGTATATATATATATATATATATATATATATATATATATATATATATATATATATATATATACTGAGTGTGTGTGTTTGTGGGGCTACGTATTGAGCTTTTGACTTATGTTTTGTTTAAAAAACTGTTGCATTTGACAGTGTTCTTCGACGACAATAGTTTGCCGCAGTTTTTGTGTCCCAGCCATAAAACCGATATTATTTTAATTTACACCAGTGCATATGCTGTAGAAATCTCTTTTGAATCCCTTCCCATTCCTATGCATCCTAGATTATGAGATAGCATCCCTTTGCCTAAGCCAAAGAAATTGATTAAAAAACTTAATCCCACCGAGTGCATGGATTGGTTACACCGCGGGAATGGTTTGCATGGCAAATTGTCACCTACTCTGAACCAACTTCGCCCAAAAGTTATTCATTTCAAGAGTGTCAGCAGATGAAAATGTCCTAAATTTCGTAAAACTGGGCTCGTGTTGCTGAAGATATCGTACTAATACACACACGAACACACGCATCCACATGCAGATGGAAACATTAACACCTATTACATCATTTGTCAGAGCAATGAAACTTGATTACTGCCCACATACTGGTACAGTGAAGTTTGTTTATATGTTACTGAAACTAATAATAATAATAATAATAATAATAATAATAATAATAATAATAACCGTCTTCAGCATCATTATTATTATTATTATTATTATTATTATTATTATTATTATTATTATTATTATTATTATTTAGTTGCTATTACATATGCTACTATTACTGTCATTACTATCAGTACTAGAACTGTAGTTGTTTCTACTGTTAAGGATACTCCTTCTTTTATTAATACTACAGCGCACTGTTATTTCTTATTACTGCTTGGACTACTCTTTTGAATACTGCTATATTATTCCTACCACTCCTAATAATACTGATGCTTGCTACTACCATAAATTCTACTATAGTTATTAAATATTCTAATGCTACAGTTCTGTTACGACTGTTACTAATAAAATTAATCTATAGTAATAAAATCCAAGTGGATCTTTCTCGTTTGTCAGGCCCGGGTGGGGGCGGGGTAGGTAGGGGATCGGGAAGGTAGGGGAGACATGACACATCCACCCTCCTCCTGCAAACTTGTTTGTCAGTTCCAGGTAGGGGCTGTGTAGGCAGGGGATCGGGAGGGTATGGGACACATGACACATCCACCCTCCTTCTGCAAACCTGTTTGTCCTCCCTAGGTGGGGGCCGGGTAGGTAGGAGATCAGGAAGGTAGGGGAGATATGATACATTCACCGTCCTCTAAAAACCTGTTTGTCCGCCCCGGGTGGGCCAGGGTAGATAGGGGATCGGGAAGGTAGGGGAGACATGACACACCCACCCTCCTCCTGCAAACCTGTTTGTCCACCCTGGATGTGGGTGGGGTATGTAGGGGATCAGGAAGGTGGTTGAGACATGACATCCACCCTCCTCCTGCAAACATGTTTGTCTGCCCCGGGTGGGAGCAAGTAGGTGGGGGGATCGGGAGGGTAGGGTAGACATGATGGGCAGCACCGGGTTCCAGTGCAGCGTAGCACGCACCATCAAGCTTGTAATACTATAGTTAATGATATTACTCGTAGTAATAACATTCAGAGATGGAGGAAGACCTGCAGGAAAGACTCACAGGACGAATCACCAGACGTCCGAAAATTAGTTGAAAAGGAGCCCTGACCAAATTCTACCTGTCGCATTTTTTGCGGGGAAAAAACTTAACTCATTTGCACTGTCCGCAAACAGAATATAACTTGCCAGACTTTAACGTGCAGGGAATTTGCTAAAGAGAGGATAAATATCGAAGGAATAAGAAATACAAGAGGAAAATAGAAAAAAAATATGATAAATTAACGTATACTGAGTAATGTGGAATAGATTTTCTTAGAAAGCGAGAAAGTTTAAAGCCACAAGAAGTTCGGTATGTCGATAAAAACCAGATTGACGATGGAAGATAGATTCTGAGAGCACAAGAATCTCAAAACTTAGAGTGAAAACAAATACTCAGAGAGGAGAGGATTTTTTATGAGACAAAAAGAGAGTAAAATGAGAGAGATACACACAAAACAGAGCATAGCTTTACTAAGAAATGTATTTTTTTGCAATTAAAATAAAGAAACAGGAGATAGATAGACAGACAAAAAGATGGATTAAGTTCACGATAAAAGACAACAGTTTTAGAGGTACACGAAACACACGGAAAAAATAGTAATTAAAACTAAGGATCAGACTAGTGAGGGTGCCTGTGTTTGGATTGGACAGAAAGACAGATGAATGAAATAGGTTTGAAGAAAGACAAAATTTTTTCCAACGGTGAGAAACACAAATTGGTGATTATAAAAATTCCTGAGAGAATAGAGTAAGTTCTGAGAGAGAGAGAGAGAGAGAGAGAGAGAGAGAGAGTCTGAGAGAAAGTAATAAAAGGATTCAGAGAGAAGAAAAGAGCATAAATCAGAGAGAAGAAATTTTCTGAGTATTGTGGTGATAAAAGCACGAGATAGACACGAGAGTGAGTTCACATGTGTGTGAGAGAGAGAGAGAGAGAGAGAGAGAGAGAGAGAGAGAGAGAGAGAGAGCATGTAAGAAATATTGGCCACGTAATCAGCTAATGTTTGTTCTATCAGAATCTGCGTCCATTAAATAATCTTGGCCCATTGCTTCGTTAGAAGACCGTTATTAAATCAATCTGCAGGACTGAAATTCCCTCTCTTTAATCTCTATTAGTCATGCCACGCGACCATCCAAGGAATGGACTAAGTCATAACGTTGCAATTGCCACGGAAGGCATCTTAATTACGAGTTGCCCGGATAACGTGCCATAGGGAAGCAATGATATGTTTTATTTACTTATTGAGTATCAGAACTAGAGTTATTTTTGAGTAAAGAAGAAACAAATGTTTTCATACCAGAGGAGCAAGTCATTCTCATGGTCCTTTTTTGTTGGATTTCGGGTCACTAAGACGGGCGAAGATGTTCCAGGCTACTGCAACTTCCGAAAGAGAAGTAAAATTGAAACATGCTACTGTTATGAAGGATAACTGCCGCTCAAAAAGAGGATGTTCGAATCATTCCCGAAACGGGAAAAAATCAAAGATTTAATTCCACAAGAGGTAAACGGAAGAAAGAACTGATCAATTCAGCTGAAGGTCGATATCTCTATTAAGCAAAAAATTCTCAGAGAGCAATACCCACGGTAATACAGGTAGAATAAGTGGAACAATAACATTCCAAATGAAACCGAAGTGTTACCAACTTAAGAGAGACTTTTTTCTAATCCATGTGTTTACCGGTGCACATGTGTACTATTATCCTATGCTGATATAACGAATAGCATATTATCCCTCGCCATGATTCTGTTTGCCCGGCGTATCTGTGCGTGAGACCTTTCGTCCACAGATGGAGGGAGAGATTGTATCGCGGGGGGCGGGGGGAGCAGTCTATTTAGCAAGTGTTTTCTCTCTCTCTCTCTCTCTCTCTCTCTCTCTCTCTCTCTCTCTCTCTCTCTCTCTCCAATTAAATCTTTCGATAAGTAAGAGATAAACTGCACCTGACGAGCCTATTTTCAAAGATATTGTTCTTCTTGTTGATTCTTACCATCCAGTGGAGACTTCCTCGAGAACTGTTCGACGTTTGCACTAAAAGAATCATTTTCGAAGAATTTTAGGCGCGAGAAGCCATAAGAAGCTCCAGGCAAAGCTCTCATTGCAGCTTAATACGTTTTCATGCTTAAGAATTCTCCGCTTGCTTCTATTTTTCCCAGCAAAAGAGAGCGAGGAGAATATACTGTAGAGCTCTGTATTGCAAAAAAATGAAAAATAAAGTGCTTCCTTATATTCTTGTTAATGAATTTTTCTTAATATAATAAAATGCGATTGTTTATTTGTTATGATCCATTAAAGATTTTTCCTTTTCAAAATGGTACCTTTTCTGGAGACGATAAGTTCTCTTATACAGAACATTTAAGATCAAAGTAATTTTTTTCTTTTTTTTTACTTCTTGCTTTCTGTTCAACCATCTATTGCTTTTTACCTTATTGCCGGTTTTCCTAGCCCTTTCGAAGTGTCAAGTAAGGTGTCATTTTTCATTCGGTATCTTTGTTGTCTCTCTTTCCTCAGTGGAGCTTTCTTACCCATGACTGAACAACTCATTTGTCATCAGTGCCGACATCAGATTAATTGAATCGTATGAAGTTTGTCGTCAGCTGTTTCTTTCTTTCTTCCTTCTTCTTTTATCGTGTCAGCTGCCTTTTTAACAAGATTAATTAATATATCACAAGAAGCTTCTGAGTGTATTTGTTTCAAACGCTTTTGTTCATCTTTCAGGAAGTCGCCTCATTTAATTTTTTTTTCAAAACGCACAAAAGTTTTTTTTTTTCCTAATGAGGAATTTCTTTAATTCTTCATGACATTTTCCCCCTTTACCGTGTTATTTGACAGCTCTGAATTCAAATCGATAACTTACGATGAAAATAACAAAAATGAATCCCTGGTCACCTGAACGTGAATTGTTTAGAACGCGAGTTACTTCAGAAACAACCAGTGATCTTACCGTTTTCCAGACTTACAAGCTTATCTCGCCTGATGCAAGTTAGGAAAAACCAAGGGGTGGGGATTGGGTGGCGGCCGTGCAAGCCGGAATGATGAAATGCAGTTGAAAGCAAAGAAAAGCAGAGAAAATCACAGTGGAAGAGGAAATACTGAATAGTTCCATACAATTATGATTCCTATTTTTTTCCCATGCTTAAAACGATATCTTAGTTTCATTCAAATTTTCTTTCAACAATTTTCGCCGTCGTCGGGGAAGTGAAGGACTGACGTCATGATTTCTTTCGTAATGGTTGGGCGTGAGACGCCGAGCTCAATTATCTTAATCTGATTAGAATCTGTAAGCCTGCGATGATGGGTCTCAGATCATTTCCAGGGTATCCTGGACATAGTTCGAATTCCACTTTAGTCGTTGGATATTATAATGGTTTTTCTCGTAACTACACTTTAATTATTTCAGTACATCACTAAACAAGCTGTACCTCTACCGAAATTTCAACGCAATCTTCTTTTTTTTTATTTCTTCTTTCGAAGATCCAAAAGAAATCAGGTTTCTTTACGCGCTGTGTTTCTTACGTTCATCCCACCGTCAAGAAGTTGAAGTTCTCATGATGATAGTCATAAAAAAGGATTTAAAGTTTGTCTTTGTTTGTAGGAAACCACATTCTTGGCCTCATTTTCTTAATACTCTGAAGCATCCAGAGCATCTTAAGGTTCAAACTTTCATAGTTGCTGAACGTTGTCTCACAGCTTCGAAATTTTTGCCTCCATTTTTGCCTCCATTCTCTTTCTTTTCGAAAGTTCACCTCCCATTCATTTCTCAAGCATCCCAGGATCTTTCTGTTGTCTATCATAAACAAGTAAAAAATGCGGAGAAGATTCTTCGACGCAATCGAGTTTTCTGTACAGCGTATAATCCTGTATGAAACTCTCAGCCACGACCCATGAAACACTCAGCCGGCCGTGGTGGCCTGTGTTGTTGCGGTGCCAGACACACGATCGTGGGTAACTTTAACCTTAAATAAAATTAAAACTACAGAGACTAGAGGGCTGCAATTTGGTATGTTTGATGATTGGAGGGTGGATGGTCAACATCCCAATTTGCAACCCTCTAGCCTCAGTAGTTTTTAAGATCTGAGGGCGGACAGGCAAACAAAGCTGTCAAAATAGACAAACAAAGCCGTCAAAATAGTTTTCTTTTACACAAAAATAAAACGAAGTTAAAGTGCCGTTTACAACAACAGAAAATATAAAGGAAACAGACATAGCTTCCCCAGAATATCAATTGCCCTTATTTCCACTATCTCCTTCGTAGGTCCCTCAGTGGCACAGGTGTTCTAAGGCCAGTGCGTTTAATGAGCGGCACTATCTTTCTTATTTCTGATTCTTATATATAACAGTGCTATCAAACACATCAGTACCTTCATAGGGACAGTCTCTTTAGTTATCTGCAGTCGTTAAGACCTGTTATTAATTACGTAATGCATAAGGAGAAGGTGATAAATGAATCATCGTTGGAAATTAATGAGAGGTGGATCGACCGGAACTCTGCAGATATAATTCGTTATATTATTATTATTATTATTATTATTATTATTATTATTATTATTATTATTATTATTATTAAAACCCAATCCTTTGTGCAGATCTATATTGATGTTGCTCATATTATTACTGTTCTTGAACCTGGAGTCAAGTCGAAAGTTTCGACGGTAGAACACATCTTTGTCATCCTAAAGTACCTGTTTAAAATTACACTACTCTTTCATTCATGACTTTCCAATATCCTCTCTCTCACCAGGGGCGTACACAAGGGGGCGCTTAGGGTGCTTGAGCCCCTGTCCTTTTCCTTCCTCATAGGTAAGACGGCCTTTTTGTTAGAAATAATAATTCAGTTGGATCATATAACATATGTAGGTTGATTGATATTTGGACCAATATTTGTCAATAGCATATTTCCGCATATTTTTAAGACTGTCACATTATCCTTTCAACATTTCTTCTTTTTATATATATCGTATATTAGTATATAACTGTAGCATATAAAACATGGCAGATTTCATTCTAAAAAACTATGGGAGTGTTCTTTTTTTTCCACTTGAGCCCTTGCCCTTCTGAAAGTCTGTGCACGCCCCTGTCTCTCACTTTGTCCGGGAAAACCTTATTCATCCGGTAATACGGGGTATGCTCTTCTGTTCATACGAGCGTTTTATACGATTCCTGCTTTCCTTCCCAAGAGCTTTCATTTCAATCGCCATGCACTTGATTTATCGCCCCTCCAACGCTTCTAAACCGGTAACATTCCGAGTGAATACCTCGAACTCCTCATTTAATCCTTGCACTTCGACAGCATAAAAAATTGTCCATTTTTCGTTCATATTTCCGCCATTCTCACTTCTTTCTCATTAGACTGACTCGTCTCAATTATATTTATATCCAAAATATGAACTCCTCCCCATCCCCACCCCCAAACCTCCATTCCCCACCCTCTCCCGCTAAAACTACTAGGTCATCTTTTTCAAGGTCTTAATTTGAAAACATGACTCCCCAACAACCAATCTGCCTCTGTTAAGCCAAGCTGTGATTTAT
>NC_089772.1:5446624-5454124 GCF_040412425.1 Macrobrachium rosenbergii | reverse complement strand
TAATCAGCTCAGTGGTCTGGTTAAACTAAGGTATACTTAACTTTAACTTTTCAGCTCACAGGTGTAAGGCAACCATTTATTTACTCTTTGATTTATTCTTTTTCATCTATATCTCATTTATCCTTGACTGTTTTCCTCTTCCCCTCAAACGCTGTTTATAATCTGGGGAATATTGCTCCAAGTGAATAGTTTATTAGGCTCCTCCCATACGGAAAAATTGTATTATTAATACTGATAATGCTTATTCTTCATGCAAATTGGAAGCAAGTTCCTTGTGCCATAAGGCCATATAATTTATTCAGTATATTTTCAAACATAAACGAAATTATGTTTATATTTACTCCTGCCATATCTCTAACTTGCAAGTAATTTCGCATGCTCAGAGGAAGTATCAGCGCACTTTAATATTTCACTAGAGATTAAAACCAAAGGGACGCAGGTGCCTTTTCCGAATGAATTCAAGACGCCTTTGATTTTGTCAAGCGGGAAAAGCTGCATTCTTATCTCGGGTTTTTGTTCCGATGATTTGTAGTAGTTAATTTTAAATACCCGGCAACTCCTGATCGCAATTTATCCGCTGAAACTTGTATTCACTTTTTAATTACACTGACTCTCAGCCAATCTCGGATATTGTTTGTCTCTCTTTAATATGCATTTTTTTTTATTCCTACGTAGTTAGCAAGCATTTTTATTAATTTTCAAAGAAAACAGTAAACTAATGTTTATTGGGCAAACACTTCAATCCATTTTTAAAGGGGAAAATAAAAGATATTTGGTATTCTCTGCCCTCCTCCGAAAATTCGATTCGGGAAAACCAACTCCGTTGATTCTTCGATTTTTTTTTTTTTTTTTTTTTTGCTGCGTCTTTCCAGCATATTTTCATATGGACTTTCCTCTGCCTCCTCTGCACTCTGCCCCAATTTAATTCGTATTTCAACTTTCTTTAACATCTAGCCCAAGACTGAGTAACAGGACAGAAAAAATACGGAAGATAAAGAAAGAATGGCCTTCCATCAAAGGAAGTGATAGACCACCACTTGAAATAAAATAGGTTATACGACTTACAAAGATAAACAGGAGATGGGAGAGAATGTAGAAGTTTTCTACATTAAAACTTTTTGAGTGCCGTCCAAAAGATTTTATAATAGTTAGTGGCTCTTGTGGTTCTGTATGAATATTTTTAGACAATGCAATCTCTTGTTTTATATTGAACATATATTTTGACCTTAACTTCCTTTGCTCTTGTAGTTTTGTAAGAATATTTTTAGACAATGCAATCTATGACGTACACTGGACATATATTTTTACTTTATTTTTCTTTGCTTAAGTTTTACAATTTAGGTACAGTATGTCACATCCAATCTCGTGAAGATGGTGGCTTGGAAAACTTAGTTAAATCCTCGAAACGAAAAGGAAAGAAAACTGAAACTTATTCTGCGAATAACGAAGCTTGCTCGGACCCATTTTTAGCTATTACGACCAAAACTAATTAATGGCAAATGTTTGAACGAAACCTGGAATTGTTATTGGAACATTCCCGATGCTAAAACTTCATTGCTGTGCAATACGTCGCCTGATTACACTCATTTTGTACATGGGTACACACGGATCTCATTTCATTAACCCGCCGGTGCTGATTTGAGTAGAAAATATATATAGGGATTTTACTCGAAATAGAAAACTTCCTCTTTCTCTTCCTTTCTCTACTGATTGGAAATTTATAGGGTTTGGAATATGCACACACAGATATTGAAAGCTTACTTGAAATTCTGATGTACGCAACCTGAACTGCAAGTGTCTTCTTAAACGACTTTTTTTTTATTCTAATTGAATTCCGTTTTCAGATTTTACGTTACGAAAAATTTTATACGCCGCAGTTCAGTTATTTATCCTTGATATATCTGAAGGGTCAAATCAGGCACACTGCACACCGTGGCTATATGCTGTAGCGCTTCGACCACGCTTGCTAGATCTTGTGAATGGATACAAGCGACTGCTGGGGTCAGAAAAGGCTTTGGGACTAGCAATCTCAAAGTGTGCTTAAAACAGAAGGGAGATATTAGGGGGTCTGGTATTTATAGAGCAATCCAACTAAGAGAACATCTGTTGAAGGTTTTAGAAAATCACTTGATGAAAAATTAGCAGCAACTGTGACAACTGTTTAAGAGCAGTTTGCTTATGTTTGAGAGAAAGGTATACTTGATGCTGTCTTTATGGCAAGACAATTACAGCAAAAGAGGTTGGCAGGTAATGGGAAGATGGACTGTATATTTATAGACTTAGAGGAGGCATTTGATAGCATACTCAGGGTGGTGGTGTTTTGGTTTTTAAGACAGCGGAAAGACCAGTTGAAATGATGTATAAAAGGCCACGGACATCTGTAATAGCATGGCGTGGCAAAACACAAATGTTCAAAGTTAGACTTGGCTTTCATCAAGGATCGGCGCTTGGCCAATTTCTGTTTGTATTCGTTATAGATGTATTGAGTGAAGGGATTAGGAATGAAAAACTTCCGTAATTCCTATATGCAGTTGGTCCGGTGATTAAGGCAGCGACTGAAGAAGCATTGCAGTGAATGTCTAGAATTGCGTGGAATGAAGGATAAGGTTAAAACTGAGATGATGGTGTCCAGCCAACAGGGAGAGGAGAGAAGAGGCCTAGATTTAAAACAAGTAGAGAATCTCAAGTCCTTAGGATTAACTGTAAGCCTGGAGGGAAAGTGAGCAGCTGAGGAGGTTGAAGGCAGGATGAAAGCATCTTGGGGGAAATGTAGGTAGGTGGCAGGGTAGTATGTGATAAAAGGCCAAATAGACTAAAAATCAAGAACTATTGTACCTTATTAGTCAGACCAGTGATGATGTATGGTTCGGAAATATGGGCGTTGAGAGGAAAAAGAAACAGAAGCTGGAGAAAATAGAAATGAAGGTGCTAAACAGGGTTTTGGGGATCTCACTGCATTAGAGAATGAACAAGTAAAAAACAAGCCGAAGTTTCTTCGGCGCAATCAAGTTTTCTGTACAGCGTATAATGCTACATGAAACTCTCAGTCACGGCCCATGAAACTCTCAGTCGCGGTCCATGAAACTTTCAGCCACGGCCCGGTTGTGGCCTGTGTTGTTGCACCCACAGCAATACCAGATGCACAGTCATAGCTAACTTTAACCTTAAATCAAATAAAAACTACTGAGGCTAGAAGGCTGCGATTTGGTGGGTTTGATGATTTGAGGGTGAATGATCAACACACCAATTTGCAGCCCTCTAGCCTCAGTAGTTTTTTAAGATCTGAGGGCGGACAGAAAAAGTGCAGACGGACAGACAAATAGCCATCTCAATAGTTTTCTTTTACAGAAAACTAAAAATGAAGAAATTAGAAGGGTCTGATAGGTAAACATTACTGATGTGATAAAAAAAATCTAGAATGAGGTGGTCTGGGCATGGGGTAATAATAAGCGAGTAGGGAGTGGAGAGGGCTTGGGTGGAACCTGTTAGTGGTAGAAGGTCGAGAGGAGGGCAAAGGATTGGATGGCGTGATCAAGTGAAGGTGGACTCAGAAAAGATTTTCGCAGAGGAAGATGCTTTCGATAGAAATAAATGTAGATGATGCATCAGGGAAACCCACCCCTTAGCTTACGGACAGCAGTAGTGATGGGAAAGACTCAAATATTATGAACAAGTAAAGTGATATATCTTGAATAAATCCTAAATCGTTTTTCATCCTTTGGTTTTTCAGATGTACAAAACAAATTGAAATTTGTCAACATAATCTGAAACCAGATTCTTACTTATGGTACGAAAGAACAGGGTTATTTCAAAATGGAATAAAAAAGTCGTTTAAATTATCATTTTGAATGGCTTCATAATTAAATCCAATGACTGACCTTAGCACTAAAACATTATTTTTTTACTCGTTTCTAAACTAGAAGCAATTAAAGGTAAATAATATGGACAGGAAAACTTCTGAGAGAATCTTTCAAATTCTCGATGTTTACAAAACCTTTTTACCTCCTACAGATGAATCGATTTGATACTCTAGGATCGTGGATAAATCATCTTAATGTAATATCAGATGAAATATGAAAACAACCGCCACCGTAGCTAACAAAAATTAGAATAAGAATAATAAGCATATAAAAACCTTTTAAAAAGTTACGTAAGGTGGCGCTGACAATTTGGCTTCCAACAATCACAAGCTTCTTGCGTCGTCTGTCAAAATGTTATAATCCTCTCAGTTTCCTGAGCAGAGTCTAAAGAGATCCACATCAGCAGGCCTCTTATGCCAATTAACACTTAACCACCCATTTAGGAAAGGGTCGATGTTGCCACAATCCAGCGTAACCGAAACCACCGACAAAATGCTATGAAAGAGAAGTGCTGAATAACTCTTCCGACAGTTAGGCATCACAAAAATTAATTCCTTGTGAGCGGGATGCCTAACGTTTCATGGTTCATCAACAAAACAAAAACCATTTAAGAAAATTATACATTTCCAAAAATTCTACAAGCAAATGCAAAGTCACAAATGTCTTTCATTTCAGTTGGAGTTTTTGCCCGTCATTGGTCCTTATTCCTTGAGAATTTGACTGCATAAGACAGTCCCGTCGACCTCCGCATAAGGAAAAAGGATAAATATTTTTTCCATTCCCATAAGCCATGTGCATTCATCCTTAAATTATCTATATGCCTACAATAGGAGTTAAAATATATGGATTAAAAACACAGCTGTAGTACTCAGGCCTACCGAGGAGCTTCATGCTCAAGGTAAAGTGGAATGTTATAAGGATAAGAATATGCAATGCAAAAATTGCTTCCTTTGAAAACTAGTCAGAAAAGTCCTGCCATAGGAAAACTATGGTGTCCCCTGAAAACTATCAGAATTGAAATATTCAAGAATTATAGACGACAGAAGAGCACTTGTCGCTTTGTACAACTGGAAAATTGTTCACAAAAGTTGCAGTCACAGAAATCAATGAGATGATACTTCATCAGCAGAATTTCAACCTCAAATGAAGCTAACATGGACTCCTTCCATTTCTGGACCTTCATAAAGGCTTTTAACCAATGTTTGAGGTTTCGCTGTCATTTTTTCTGAACTATCTCTTCAACAAAGGGAAACCCGATATACCTCCTCTACTTTCGCCTTCTCTCGATGTCCCTGAGAACAACTGGAATAGTTTTGTGATGCCTCGATACTTTTACAAACTTAGTACTGTAACGTCGGAGGGGAGAGACTTGATCACTCTAGGGAAAATCCATAAAGCTTACAAAAGTCCATTCGAACTCGAAGGCGCTGCTGCGCCCTAATCGCATATGCTCTGGTGAAACGAAAAGCCGTGTTTATAATAAAAGTGTTTGCTCTTCACATCAAAAGCATTTTTCCTAATGAAAGCTTTTTCTTTATACACTATATATCGGAGCTTTCTCTACTTAGATTTTTTTTACAAGAACTTCCATGGAAGGACTCCTGTTGTCGGCATAGCGGAAAAATTATACAGCCAGCGGAGCGTGACATGACTCTAGAAATTTTACATCTTTTTTCTCTTTCTCTTCTTTTTTATTTTATCATGAGTTCTTCTCTTTTATTTTTATCGTCTTCCTTAGTTTGTAAACAACCGGCCGGAAAACTTAAGTGGGCCATTAAGACAATACTCTCCTTGGTTGGTCTTTTTGTTCAAGAGCATGGCTCTGTGGTTTTCCATTCTATTTCATTTGATTTTAGTTCTCTGTAAAAGAAAACTGTTGTGCCGGATTTGTCTGTCCGTCCGCGCTTGTCCGCACTTTTTTCTGTCCGCACTCAGGTCTTAAAAAATACTCAGGCTAGAGGGCTGCAAATTGATACGTTGATCATCCACCCTCCAGGCATCAAACATACCAAATTGCAGCCCTCTAGCCTCAGTAGTTTTTATTTTATTTAAGGTTAAAGTTAGCCACAATCGTGCTTCTGGCAACGATATAGGATAGACCACCATCGGGCTTTGGTTAAAGCTTCATGGGCCACGGTTCATACAGCATTATACCGAGACCACCGAAAGATAGATCTACTTTCGGTGGCCTTAATTATATGCTGTACAGAAAACTTGATTGCGCTGAAGAAATTTCGGCTCATTTTTTGCTTGTTTATTGTAGCAGACGCCAGTATACGGTTGAATTTCAAGTTTTTGCTATATCATTTGATTGTCATGGACTGGAAATTCAGAAATACGACTGAAAGTGCAATGATTCTTGAGAACTAATTGGAACTCGACAACGTGAAGAGAACGGGTCTCCTTTCTCATTCTGGTATGAGGGATTTTCAAGAGCAGGTCAACCCAAATCACATCCTGCCAGCATTTTCATTTTTCGAGTTGTAAACACTACATATACTCAAAAACATGATATAGAATAAAGCACATGGAATGGTTTTCAAAATGATATACAGGGCGTATTGCCATGGTCTTGACTTACTCAAATTGTTTTCATCAGAGTTACTCGAGTGTGATGCTTGTGAGGAAATGTGTCAAGTTCTCTCTTGGACATTATGTCAATGAGAACACTACTTATCTTTTGTCGGTCTCCTCATCTTCTGTCCTTAACTGTTAACCTTCCCTTGGCTTTATCTATCTATTCATTTATCTTTTTAGTTATTTATTTATTCAATCACTTAATTATTTATTTTGTATTTTCCAGGTTTGTTTTGTTTTATCTTCACTGGCTTTTTGTTAATGATCACACAACCTTTCTGATCTTTGACCTTCCCTCTGCGTTCTTGACCTCCACTTGATTTTCGCAACTTTCCTTCATCCCTTCAGAGTGCCGGAACAATCTCCTGTGTATGAAAAGGAATCCATATTGGATTTCTCCGTGAGATAGAACTCCAATATATTCAATTAAGGCTTCGTAGGGTAACTTCTGAAACGGGGTAAAGTTGCTGGAACCTGGGATATTAATCTAAGAATGGCAAAGGGAGAAGGAAGCTCTTCGAAAAAGTTCGTGATGAATGTGCAAGACCTGGATTTTCTTGGCTTGAACGATTCAAGAAATCTGGAACTCCAGTAAACTAAAGATTTCATTGCAACTGAACTGAAAATGTTACAAAGGAATTCCTAAAAAATGCTTGAATAAGCTTTGAAATCAAGTTGCACATTACACTGAATATGCAATGCACATTATTTTTGTATTTCCAAATGGGAGAGACAAACCGAGTTTTAAATAAACGTAATAATTATTTGAAAGTAATGGAAAGCTTAAAAAAACAATAATCATGCCTACTTTCAAAAGCTAAGTATGATGCAAACTATGAAAACCAGTAATGAATGTTCAAAGAAGAATGAGCAACTGAAGAAAATAAAGGAAATGCACAAATACAGGGTCTGTAAGAGTCAATAAAGAATATATAATGTTTAAAGGACATTTTCCTGCAAAGAAAAATCTCTCGAGATGCGATGCAAATAAACTGCAACAAGGGCACCAGCAAAACGTAAGAGTACCTGCCACTCACATGCAGTTGTATTTGCTTAACCTTTC
>NC_089772.1:5354124-5441624 GCF_040412425.1 Macrobrachium rosenbergii | reverse complement strand
TCTATTATTACTGACTGTTTTACTGCTACTTTGAATTTTTATTTATGGGTTATAGAGTCATTTTTGTGCTATTTAAAGTTACTGATTATTCTTTTATGCTTTGCTGTGCTGTCTGAAATCTGGGCTCATGTGTACATTTTTGTAATACAGTAATGGTAATAAATTACTTTTACAGTAATTTGAGTATTTTCTTTGGCACCCTTCTCCTTGAGATTGTCACAGTCCTTCAGACCTCTCCTAGTCCCCAATGCTTAAGATCTATTTTAAAGAAATTGGGGTACGTTACAATATATTGCTATAAACTGAGGCCTTCAGCCACTAACCAATTCTTCTTCTTTTTTTTTTATTATTTTCACCATAATTGATGGTGCCTCCACCTACATAGGGTAGAGCGAAAAGGCCACCACTTAATCTCCGCCCCGAGTGGGCAGAAAAGAGCAGTCAGAGGAGATGTGCGACCTCTTTTGGAGCAGATGGTTGGCCACCCAGCTCCTGCCTGCTTCTCACACTCTTACCTATGGGGCCGTAATCAGTCTGTGCCTCCAAGGGCGTGAATTTCACAAGAGCACAACTGAATTTACCAAAGTAGGTGTCTGTGAACAGTGGTTTCCCACTCATCCCAAACCATCCCTCTCGAACCTACATTTTTACATTCACCTCGCCGCATTTCCTAAAATCCTTTCCTTCCACGTTTCCTTTGTCCATCCTTCCTCCTCCGGAATGCCATGTTGACTTAACTCTTAGTACATGATTTGCATCTGCGAATATCTTTTTCATCCTTAGGCCCTCGCTTGCTCAGGCCTCATTAATTGATTCAATAACTTGTGCATGTTCCGAACCTCAAGTAATTTCAACCTCGTTCCCTTACAGGAAGTGTTTGTGCTGTGTTCACAACTTCATCACTTGCCTGACTTGAACACGAGATTAATGGCCAGGCCCAAATTACTGTCTGGCCCAGCCAGCTGAGCTAACTGAAAACAATGTGTCCCAGTTAGGCGTATTTATTAATCGTCCCACTGGTGTGATTCTTTTTTAATTTTGCGAGTTGATTTGCCTCGCAATTCCAGTTAATTGTAATTAAAATAATGTTATTGAACCTTGAGTGTTAATGCAAACCTTTTCACCTGTATCATCCTTTTCCTCAATAACTTTACAAATCAGGCCCCCAGTTAGTGCCTTGGCTATCTAGTTCAACTAAAATTCTAGTAATCTTGATTTGACTGGACCTTGTTTGTAACAATATATATATATATATATATATATATATATATATATATATATATATATATATATATATATATATATATATATATATATATATATATATCATACATATATATGTATGTATATATACATATATATAAATATATATATAATGTATATATATACATACATATATATGTATAAATATTGATACGATTCCAAGAATCGTTACAGGAGCTTTCAGTTTCTAAACAATAAGGATTCGACACCAGCAACTGAAGTATGGAAATGAATATAAAAAGAAAGTCTCACAACACAACAACACGTTTAATCACAACCTTTACAAAAAAATTACATGAAATGTTGCTTCCCCTCAGTTTTCATTCAACGTGATATAAATGAAAATAAATCAAAGCAGTTATAGTTAGGGGAACAGGCTGAACGGTAGAGCAATTTTTATACTTAAATGGTGAGTTGGTGAGTTATCCTTCGTGGCTGGGGCTTCAGCTGAAGAGATGATACTAGTATGGTGGCGTCGGGGCCTTTAAGACGTCACAGAATGGTGGCTGGGGTTTCAGCTGAAGAGATGATACTGGTACTGTGGCTTCGGGCTTCAAGACGTCACAGAATGGCGGCTGGGGTTTCAGCTGAAGAGATGATACTGGTACGGTGGCTTCGGGGGGCTTCAAGACGTCACAGAATGGCGGCTGGGGTTTCAGCTGAAGAGATGATACTGGTATGGTGGCTTCGGGGGCTTCAAGATATCACAGAATGGTGCCTGGGGATTCAGCTGAAGAGATGATACTGGTACTGTGGCTTCGGGCTTCAAGACGTCACAGAATGGTGGTTGGGGTTTCAGCTGAAGAGATGATACTGGTACTGTGGCTTCGGGCTTCAAGACGTCACAGAATGGCGGTTGGGGTTTCAGCTGAAGAGATGATGCTGCCGCGATGGCGTCGGGTTCAAAGACGTCCCAAAAAGAGTGGCTTCAGGATGGGACACCAAATGCTGTTTCTCCCAGAATCCGGAGATTGTGCAGATGGAGGGCAGAAAGTGCTAGCTGCTTCTCTTCGTCACAGGCAGGAAGGTCTGGCTGCTTTTCCTCGTCACAGGTATGACAAAAACTGCTGGAGACAGGAGGGCAAGCCGCCTGAAGGGGGATTTTCGCCTGGCGTCGGAACATTACCTGTCCGACCTCTGATTATATTGCTTGCCCTTCTCTCTCTCTCTCTCTCTCTCTCTCTCTCTCTCTCTCTCTCTCTCTCTCTCTCTCTCTCTCTCTCTCTCGGGAAATTCTATGTAAGCTTATATACCCCTATATGGGCAGGGCTAATGATGACACAACAGGCGATCGTCATCTTCAAATTAGGAGATTTTTTAAAATTTCTGCATGCTGATAGCCTCCTCAAAACAGCACATTCAATCATGCCATACAAGAAGCGTCTAGAACATGTGCGATGAAATACGTACATGACGAAATCTTGCTCCAACATGGCACAACCCCCAAAGATGTTGCATCAGCATCAGAATCACGTGGCTCTTGAGCGATGACAACTTCTGAATAACATAGGGTTGGACGCCTTTACTATGTATTGGAAAAGAGATTTTTCCTTTTAATATATTTTTCAGCTAAAATAACTACTACCCATGACAATATACATATACATATAAATATATATATATATACATATACATATATATATGTATATATATACGTGTGTGTGTGTGTGTACAGCCTCAGGGCATTAGGGAATTGTCAGCTAGGGCAGGGCATCCGCACTGAGCTCAAGCTACGTCAAGATTTCCTTGGCCAACAACAGTGCGGCATTGCATGATGTGTCTCTAGGCCGGTAGTTTCATCCCTGTCCAACCAGTAGTCATTTTTCTCTCGACTAAGAAATTTTTCAAGTTTCCAAGAAATTTATAAAGGCTTTACTTTATAAAGAATAGAAAGAGACTGAGAGGGTAAGATATTTACATAAGATATTTACATAAGACTTGGGCATTTGTTTTAGATGTACCACTCGGAGCCATTTGCACAGTACTGTTTATTCAAAGTAAAAACCTTTATATTTCTTGTATTTTGTGAAATACCGTGAACTAATGTTTCTCTTTTGACAAGAATCAGGAGATGAACGAAATACCTTTCGTTGAGGGAGAGTAATCCTTCCGCTCGTGGGAGGATGGACGAACAACTTGAGCGTTTTACCATCAATCAGGGACTTCGTTTAGTTGCAGCCCATCTTTTATTACAATAAAATGTTTTCTTGAAAAGAAAGGATTTCCCCCTTCCTCCAGTAATGGTGGCCAATCCCTTTGCGGAGCTGTAACGTTACCATTTGGAAACCATCCTTTGCTAATGCCATTTCTCTACCGCCACTATTCGGATAACAATTTCACCATCATGTTCAAATTAAACAAATACATTGTAGACTATCAACATAAGGTGACTCAGAACAGTTCAGGTGACGAGCGCTTCGATTCAGCGCTTCGAAAACAAGATTAATTTCAATATGTCAGCCACCAGGCCGTCAGAATCCCGTTTTGAATCCTCAATAGAATGGACGGACGTCCTCAATCGGAAACGCTATGTGCCAGTATTTGTCCTATATGTGCTTTATGCGCATTGTTTGTAAAAAAAAAAAAATCCAGAAAGCTTAGATACGACTTTCTTTCGTTAGGTTTGATGACCAGGAGCAAATCTTAATTTCCTTCGGTTTTAATGCTCAAAAGGAAAAACTCTGGTCACAGAAAAAATATATTAATATCTTGACCTTAACGTAGAGAACGTTTTAATGAGGATGGATATTCAGGGCATGTCAGCTGAAATGGGATTTTGGGAATAGAATGTTATTTAGACCTTTGATTTCTGGGCATTTATTGAAGAAGGAGGAGGAGGAGGAGGAGGAGGAGGAGGAGGAGGAGGAGATAAGAAAAAATGGTGCTAAACGTAAGTGAAGGATTATAAGATATGAAGAAACAAGACATTTTTCTTGACAATCTCGAGTCCAGGAGGGAAATTGGCAGAATGCGAAATCTTTTCTTCCTCTTGTTTCTATAAATATTCATATTGCCCGGCTGTACATCACCTCTGACGACCCTTTCGTAACAAGACCGTGAGTCATTTTGGTCTGTCTCGTGTCTTCATCGTGAACAAAATTCATACTTATAGTTTCAAGGCAATTTTAATTTCTTTTGAAAAACACCCACGAGAGAGAGAGAGAGAGAGAGAGAGAGAGAGAGAGAGGGGGGAGGAGGAGGAGGGGGGGGAAAATATAAAGCTTCTGTTCATAACGATTCCACTTTGCTTGCTGCCATCGTAAAGTCCTGAGTCTCTCTCTCTCCTCTCTCTCTCTCTCTCTCTCTCTCTCTCTCTCTCTCTCTACTTCTTCTTCGTTTTAACGTGCTTTTATACCCATTTTTATATGGGGTAAGCACGGTGCCTTCTTTGAAGGACTTTGATTTGGCGGTGGGGTAGGCCGTAACCTCGACCGGCTGCCCTGCCTGACATCGCTTAGACCCCGGTACCGAACGTGTACATGTATTACCGAAACCCCGCTCCTTTCTCCCAGCAGCACGAGGAGAACTGGGCGGGTAGTCCGACAGTTCGAGACGTGTGAGGTGTCTGTTATGTTTTTAGAAGATGTTGGAGTGGCCTTGTTTATGTGTGTATTAGTCTGTAACATCCATTTGCTTTCAGCAAACCTATCCGTTGATTACATACGTAACCCCGGGATGTCTACACGGATAGCAAAGTTTCCGCCTCTGACTGGTCGGCTGCGGGTATTGAACCCTCGCCACAGGCTTCTATGAAGTCTGTGGTTGCCACTCTACCAACCAAGCCATCGAGGCTCTCTCTCTCTCTCTCTCTCTCTCTCTCTCTCTCTCTCTCTCTCTCTCTCTACTATAGCTTTAAAAGAAAACTTTTACGAAACATTTGGCGAGGTTCTCCTGTTTACCTAAGCAGTGAATTAGGTATCAAGTAGTGAAAATATATATGTATATATATATATATATATATATATATATATATATATATATATATATATATATATATATATATGTATATATATATATATATATACTGTATATATATGTGTGTGTGTGTGTGTAGTTTTGTCAGGCAATTCCCACACGACTTCTTACTCTCAAATATTATGCCACAATTGACCCATTAAACATCGAACAGACATTACCTTGAGAATAGCTTACACCCAAAATGAATTATATAAGTGCTCCTACCCCGACCTGAGCATAATTAATCGCAGTAACAGGCGTTTATTAAAAACAGAAGTACTTCTTGGAATCCCCGTTCTTGTTCTTGTTGATGCTGGCGATACTACTGCTGCTGTTGTTAATTAAACCAAGGTAAGAACTGAGTATATTTAGCCGTATATTTATTAAGGAGAGGAGGGGGAAAAAAGCTTCATTGAAGCTGTGTCAACGTTTCCTGAGTAAGTGCTTCAAAAATTCCCTTTGATTACAGGTCGAAAAATCCTCTATGGTGTTTGCCTTTCATTTTCGACCATGTAAAGCGTTATTTGTGCCATACCATTTCCCTTATGACGCTCTCTCTCTCTCTCTCTCTCTCTCTCTCTCTCTTTTATGTACTTATATACATAAATATATATATATATATGCATATATACATAGAGCCTCTATGGCTCAGTCGGTTACAGCAGCAGCTTCGGACTTCGCAGAGGTCTGTGGCGCGGGTTCAAATCCGCAGCCGACTGATCAGAGAGGCAGACACTTTGCTATCCGTGTAGACATCCCGGGATTATATATGTAATCAACGGATAGGTTTGCTTAAAAAGCAAATGGGTGTTACAGACTAAATACACACACAAAACAAAGACACTACAACACCTTCTAAAAAACATAACAAACATCTCACACGTCTCGAACTCTCGCCCTACCCGCGCAACAACTTCTCGCTGCTGGGAAGAAAGGGCGTTGGGTCGGGTATGATACATGAAACATACGCTACCGGGGTCTAAGCGATGTCAGGCAGGGCAGCCGATCGAGACCACAGGTCTACCCTAAAGCCAAATCAAAAAGTCCTTCAAAAGAAGGCATCGTGCTTACCCCATACAAAAATGGGAAAAAAGCACGTTAAAAGAAGAAGAAGATATGCATACATACATACATACATACATATACATATATTATATATATATATATATATATATATATATATATATATATATATATATATATATATATTCAAAATGAGATATGTTTATATGTATATTATATATATATATGTATATTTTATATATAATATATATATATATATACTGTATATTACGTATATATATATATATATATATATATATATATATATATATATATATATATATATCAAAATGAGATATAATCGGTTTAAAACAACATTAAAACAAAATAACACAGAAGCACAACAACTGAAGAATGCGTCTGTCTCGACGGTCCAGCGTTGGAGGGTTAAAGAAAATAATGGGTCCTTCTACAGAGCTTACAAACGAAGTCCAATCTGAGTTCCCTTTCAAGCGAACAAAGCTTCACAATAAAAAAGGAAGGATTTTTATTCGTTCTTTGGTAATTTCTTATAAAAGGAGAGAGGGTCTCTGAAACTCTTGGTCTCTCTACACCACGAAAACAAGATCAGTCTCCCTCCGTGCCAAACAGAATTTGCTATTAATCAACATCACAGACTTTTCTAGACGGATTAGAGTTTTAAATTAAAACGTTCGAGAGAGGAGCAATTAAACTAACATTTATCTCTTTAGTTTAAAATGTTTTTAAGGCTAGTAACACCCTCCAGGCTACACCATCCCCCAGCATATTTTTCTGTTCGGTGAGGGTTTCTTCTTTCGCCACCACCACCGTGAGGCTGAGGAATTAGCTCCTTTTAGAAGACGATTTCCCTTTCCCTTCCAGAAAAGATTCACTCTTTTTCCGCTCCCGCTTCCTAACCTCTTTCTCACCTCTGACCAAGATAACGGTATCGGGACACCCGTCCAACTGGTGTCCTACGAGAAAACAAGGAAATAAAGGCCAAGTCACCATGAGTAATATAAAACCCAGGTTGATCACACTCAAGAAAAAGGACGTGAAAATGAAAACGAACGTCAGAAGGAGAGAAAAGCTTTGCGCACACACACACACGTGTCTCTTTCGAAGGGCGCGCATGTCCTTCTTCAGTTTTATCTGGTCATTCTTACACAACAATGGTGTGTAGCTCTCAGAACTCTGTCATATTTGTTATTTTGTAAGTAGAATATTCTTGACAAGAATACTCTGATTCCGGAAACAGTAACCATACAAAAGCAATATCAGGATTGGTTTTTATTTCCTTTCCTTGGAGTCTGAATATTACTCTTTGTTTGCCTTGACAGCAGAAACAATACCTCCCCTCCAATAAAAACAAATCACTTTGAGGAATTGTTACTATCCTTTTTTTAAGATAAACAGAGTCGGTAAATGTAAAAGTGTAATCTGTATTTCTTCCTGTTAATTATTTTATGAATATGGGGAACAAACTGTAAATAGCCAAAGCTTTCATGTAAAGTAATTGATATATTATTAGTATATATGATGAGAAAAAAGATGGCAGACGGAAACAAAATAATAAAAGCGTATGTACTCATTCACCAATTACTCCAAATTGCTGTATTCAATTTGTATCCAGACAGCAGTGAGATGACATGTAATTTCTTGTTATTAGGTTTTAACCTTCGTATATTGCGATGTTATAGTATGACGATTATGTATTCTTATTCCGTATTGGAGAAGATTTGTACTGTTTGGGTTTTGTATATACATTTGCTTCTTTGTACATTCAAGAATTAGCATGATTTATGGAGTACAGACTGGGAAGTCCCTTCAGTGGACCTTAAGCTGTGCCCTGAATGCATTACTTAAGGGTGTAAGTGGAGTCTCTTCGTTCCCTTGCTCCAATGACCTAACTATTACTTATCACTGCAACTGTAGAGTTTTCTCCCAGTTTCACCTTTAGAACTTTGTACTTCATCTTGTCCTTTTCTGGATCACTTTGTCATGAAGCCCAACTACTCCAACTTTTCTCTCTCTATTCACGGTCTTAAGCCTAGATTTGGCTGAAAGCTCCCCAGTGTTCAGCTTTACAGCCTAAAGTCCTTCACTGAACTATTTTGTTTCCTAAATTTCGTCGGCAGAACAAACAGACTTCTTTATTATTAAGAGTAAAGAAAATTAAAGAAAATAACTTAAATCAAATGTAAAGGTTGAAGCAATATAGCAACAAGAGTACATGAAACAGAGGTTTTATCTGGTGGCTATCATGGGGTGAAGAGTGCATAAAACACGCACTCACTTGTGTATATGTGTGTATTGTCAAAAATAGAGGCCTTCCGCCAATTTTATTTGGGAAAATAACCCAGATTTATTTACCGACCCCAGGAATTTCTGGTGAGGGTCTTCAAGTTCCCATGTTGCCACATCCCTTCCTTGAGCCTCGTTCCACACCATACCATATCCTATAACCCAGTTACTCCCCTGGGGAACCTCTCTCACATTTTAGATGCGGACGACAATTTGGCAATGCCAACTTCTTGCACTGCTCCTTCCCCAGGTCGACGGGCATCTACGAGCAGGTGAGCGAGAGCTCACCCCAGTCTTCTCCAGTGACCCAATCAAATCAGACATCAGAGCTTAACCCTCTGTTAGGGGCTGCATGGGTCAGAAACTACATGACGGACAGCCACCAAGGGACCCCACAGACGCGCTTATCCAGGGAGGACGTACCCCAGGGAAACCCTCAGATGATCACACAAGACTTGCAAGGAAATAATCCAGGTGGTGTGAATTTCCGGGCTGTTTTCCACTTCCCAAGACGCTCCCGATCCATCAGTACCAGTCCAGTGATTGCATCCCATATTTTGCTAGTAGCTGACCCCCAGCATTTGGCCTATTTCTCTTCCCTTGTTTGAGTTGTTAAGCTTTCATAATAAATGTATTTTTGTAGCCCCTGAGTCTCACTAGCTGGAGACCTTGTAGCATACCTTTCCCATATTACATTTTCCACCCAGCTTGGAAAACGTAACAATATATATATATGTGTGTATATATATATATATAGTTTGTGAGTGTGGGTGCGTATTATATGGTTTTATTAAGGGAACCTTGGAAAAATAAGATTATTCCCAGCCCTTATATCTGGTGTCTTTTTTAACTTGGTTTCTATTTTGTGAATAAGTGTATCGTGATATCAAAGGGAAAAGCCCAAGAACACGTGAAAAAGAACTAAAAACGTTGACTACAGGCGCGTTAAGCCTACAGACCCGTGCGTAATTACCTGTGGGTAACTACGCTTTGGTGAGTCATTAAAGATTTAATGACGTTTGAATTAAACTTTTCAGAATGTTTAAAACTTACAGTAAGGAACTGTTTAAGTTGATTGGTGTTTTCAAGTCATTAACTGTGATCAAAGCAGTTGCTAAAAACCCTATCAGTTCAATGTAGGCTTAGGCCTATGGCCCAGGACAATTTGGTGCTCATTATAGGAAAGTTGCAAGAAATGAGGGCGGTGGATAAAATAAAAACAAGCAAGTGTTACCAATAATCACAGGTTATAGTTTTAATCAAAATATCGATGTGGGAACGTTTTTATTTGCATCAAGAACGTCCTTCACTCTTGGCCTCAAGTAGTCCTTGGTTCTTTTCAAGGCAAATTAGAGATCTCTCTCCGCACTACAATTGTATGGTAAAAGGCACAGGAACACTAAAGAGAGGTTCTTCACCCAGTTTACTAAAATACTGGTAGTTCAGTATTATATTCATAATCACTTTCACATACATTTAGTTTTTATACACTATGAACTGTACAAATTCATCCGAATCTTAAGCAGAGCAACAAACCAGGCAACATGCGGCCTGTTTTAACTTCTAAATTAATTATTTTCAAAAGATCAGACATGGACAGAGAATCAGTTCGATTCTTCAAGGCACTTCATCGACGATAAGGAAACGTGTCCTCACGCCAGTCTCCAGTGTCAGACCTATCAATCGATCACTTCAAGACGTCCGCAGCTCACTGAGAAGAGTAAAAGCACAGATACAGACCGCGTCATTTTATAGCCCTTCGTTGGCTGAGTCAGTTGAGCTTCAGACTGTCACTCGATGGGCCGGAGTTCAATTCCCCCGGCCAGCTGATGAAGAGTTAGAGGAATTTATTTCTGGTGATAGAAATTCATTTCTCGCTATAATGTGGTTCGGATTCCACAATAAGCTGTAGGTCCCGTTGCTAAGTAACCAATTGGTTCTTAGCCACGTAAAATAAGTCTAATCCTTCGGGCCAGCCCTAGGAGAGCTGTTAATCAGCTCAGTGGTCTGGTAAAACTAAGGTATACTTAACTTTTTCGGTCACCCCAGTTGTCCCTGATAACATGATGGACAGGGTCCATCGTGTATTCACATATTAGCTCCTGAAGTTTATTTTCGATGATGATCTCTTCCTTTCCGGATTCGTTTCACGTCTGTGCGTAAGTCTGTGAACTTTTCTGAGCAAATAACGGATTCCTTCAGGTACAGAAAGACTTAAAGCGTAGAAAGCACTTCCAGTGTTGAACCGCTGATTTCCTGTCTTGAAAAACTAATCCGCCACTATGCCACTATTGCCATCTACCTTGCAACGTACTTAAACTGTTCCATTTCTGTCGTGCACTACACTGAGAAACAATACACTTTTCTTTGATTTCGGATTTCGTCATTTGCCCGTTAGCGATTGCAATTTCCCTCCAAAACTAACAAATACCTTGCAGACGTCTCTTTCCATATATTCTTGGGTTGTTCATTACGCGCTCTTCATTACGGATAACGACTCATTTTTTTATCTTTCTTAACCTAAGCAAAATAATTACATAAAAATGACAATCGAATGTGAAATCACTGACGTTAACGTCGCAAGGTTTTAGAATGACGAACCCTATTGAATATGTAAATGGCCACACGCAATGAACATTTAACTACTGAAAACTTTGAAAACAAGAACAGCGAATAAAGCCAAGAAAAAAATTCCTTCCATATCAAGAAGATTCGATCTGAAGCTGGGTGGACGAAGGGGTTAGCTCTATAACAACCCTGCTATAAAAGCTTGTAAATACAAATCGAAAAACATAGAACTTTACAGATATGGACGTGAAAACTGAATGTGTATGTTAACATCAAGAAAACAGACACAATGTAATTCCATAAAACAAAAATTACTTCATGTTACTCAAACCGAGCCAACAAAGTAGTGTTTTCTCAATCGAGAAAAATCCGTAGAATTTCATTGATTTCAATAACTCTTCCGTCCTATCTTAACAAACTGAAAAATATTCACACAATATCAACTCAATATGCACACTCATGCGCTCAAACAACCCGCTTTAAAATAACTGGACACAATTCATATCTTAGACGTGAGCTACGAGTGACAGTTTGCTACACTGGCATCCCCCCACGTTTCCTCCTCCCCCTCCTCTTCTTCTGCTTCTTCTTCTTCTTCTTCTTCTTCTTCTTCTTCTTCTTCTTCTTGGGAGTTTTAATCTCTGGTGCCGTGATTAATTAAATGAGACTAATTTCTACCTGCCAGAAGCAATTTCGCTGATGGTTCTAACGACTTCAAATGACTATAGATGATTCATCTCGTGCACGGTGGAAGTTATTCAGGCGAAGAGAAGAGTGGTTCATATCGGCCAATACCATTTGCGTCATTAACTTAGTTTGCGTATGAGATTTATGGCGGCAGTTTGATTTAAGAACCTCTCGCTTTCATCATTATTATCATTATTCAATGAGGTGCAATATTCATATGAAACAACACAAATTACCACAAAATAGTATCGGAACAAAAGTTGGGAAAACGGTTAGATACGAGAGCACAGTAGATTACTGGAGAAAATAATAGCAAACTCAAGTTAATGATCAAGATATAAAGAAACTCAGTTTAAGCTAGCTGGTGGTTTGGATGCGTCATATTTGTTTTGATGTGAATTAGTGAATCGTAACTTCATATCGTCTATCTTCCCTGGCATGGAGACGTGTGGAATGATTTTTTTTAACTATAGCGCTGGAATTCTCCGTAAACTATTTCTTTTATATTACCTTATATTTTTTCTTTTTTTATCAGGGTACGACTTTTGACAATATTGTCAATTTAAAAAAAAATGATAACAGTAATAATCAGAGGAAATTGATTTGCCGCAAACGAAACAAGGAAATTGCTGTAAAAATAATCTTGTTAGGAAGGGTTTTTTCACATGAAGGCCGACGGGATGGGTAGCTACATGGCCCTGTCTAGTAGAGGAAAGAGAGGCGAAAACGGAAGAAAAAAGAAAGTAAACTGATAAGATGGGAAGGAAGAATATAATAGGCTAATTGTAAGAAAACAAGGAATCATGAAAAAAAAATATATATATATATATATATATATATATATATATATATATATATATATATATATATATATATATATATATCTGCACGTCACTGACTCAGAGTCTCTCTCTCTCTCTCTTCTTCTTCTTCTTCTTCTTTATCGCTGGCTGCAGAGATTACTGCAGATTTATTGAATATCACGTAACCTTTCATAATGGAATCTTAACGAAGCGAAGACCAATCAACGTTGCTCAGGTGGTTCTCACAGAAACTGTCCGGCGGCCCCACTTTGCTTTTATGCAACAAATCATCAGCATTTAATGTAAAATTTTACTTCAGATTAGTAACTAACATCAGGTATTATATATGTATATATATACATATAATATGTATATATACATATATGTATATATATACATATATATGTGTACGTGTATTTGTAATACCAACATTGACCCCTTAATTTCTCGATTTTTCACGCTTTTTGGATCCGCTTGCTGCTACGATGCGTATCTAAAAGAGTGTGAAGAAATCGAAGGGTTAAGTGGTCACTATGGTTATTACAAATACATATATTATATATATATATATATATATATATATATATATATATATATATATATATTATATATACTCGTATATAAATAAGTGGTTCGGATTCCACAATAAGCTGTAGGTGCCGTTGCTAAGTAACCAATTGGTTCTTAGCCACGTAAAATAAGTCTAATCCTTCAGGCCAGCCCTAGGAGAGCTGTTAATCAGCTCAGTGGTCTGGTAAAACTAAGGTATACTTAACTTTATATATATATATATATATATATATATATATATATATATATATATAACTAGTAAAAAAAGTGACTGGTATACTTTATATGTGTGCGCAGCTGTGACTGGAATCTAGAAATCTCCATCTTATAGCATTTTTTTTTATTTAACAGCGTACGTAGGCTAGTATTGCGGAAGGTCTTACGTAAGTAGACAATCTCGTTAATTGCGCAAAGCTAATGAAATTCTCCACGAACGAATAAAACATGGAAATTTATGTAGTGAGCAAACGTCAATGAAAATATACGATGCACTGTTACAGCTGGCATACAGAAAAGATTCTTGTAACGCACAATTTACGAATAATAATAGGAAATTGATGAATGTAAAATAGGTCTATCCCTGATCAACGAATAAGAAGAGAAACAATGTATGATTAGGAAGGCCTATTTCAAGTCTCCACATATACAGAAAATTACCAAAAGGTCACCAAGTCGATTTGTACGCAAACAAATGAAATCGATCAAGTTACATCTAATCAAATCAAAGCTCTCGTTGCAACTACAAACGCTTGTGATCGAGACGTGTTTGATTTGATTCTCTTTTATATGAGAATTTCTCGAGGCTAAACAACAAAATCAACAAACGATTTCTCCGCCATTATTCTGTAAGAGAGAAATGGGTAAAAGAGCAGGTGAAATTGGAGGTAATGGAGCCCCAATTGAGCCTGATGCCTTGCAGCTACGTTTATCCGATTGTCTCTAAAGCTACAATAATCTACAGCTAATAACGGTCAGGCACGCTGAGCGGGGCAGGAAGAGTGGGAGGATTGGAAGGGATTCCTCCTCACTCCTCTTCCCTCTCAGCCCAGCTATTCCTACTCCTCTCTTATTCTCTTCTCCTCACCGGTTCATATTCACTCTTCTCACCTTACTCAGAGCACGGAATATTTGAAGACTTGAAACCCAAAAGCTTACTTCGTCGAGACATTCCTCCAGGATGAAAACAACCGACGGTGGAACTGGCCTATTAGCCTATTTCGAATTTTATGACAAACGTTTCCGAACCGACAGCTCATTGGGAATGAGTTTGCGCGCGCGTCGGTACGCGCTTGTGTGTGTGTGTGTGTGTGTGTGTGTGTGTGTGTGTGTGTGTGTGTGTGTCGGTTGTTGTAGCTGCGACTATCCTGTTGTGGAAAGATAAAAAAAAAAAATGTCGCTTTATGTAACAGGATACCGTTCTATCCCAGTTATAAAGCAATGAAGACTGGATGTTGTCTGACGCCTCGTGCCTCACCCCCAAAGCCCCCACCCGATGGCATTGAATTAATCTCTTAATTCGATCTTGAATAATTAGTCCTCTTGGCGTTGTACCATTCTCGGTAATTATTGCTTTATATTGCTTTATATTTGGACAGTGAATTAGAGCCTCGATGGCTCAGTCGGTTACAGCAGCAGCTTCGGACTTCGTAGAGGTCTGTGGCGCGGGTTCAATCCCGCAAGCCGGCTGATCAGAGAGGCAGACACTTTGCTATCCGTGTAGACATCCCGGGATTATATATGTAATCAACGGATAGGTTTGCTTAAAAGCAAATGGATGTTACAGACTAAATACACACACAAAACAAAGCCACTACAACACCTTCTAAAAACATAACAAACATCTCACACGTCTCGAACGCTCGCCATACCCGTGCAATAACTTCTCGCTGCTGGGAAGAAAGGGCGTTGGGTCTGGTATGATACATGAAACATACGTACCGGGGTCTAAGGCAGCGATGTCAGGCAGGGCAGCCGATCGAGACCACAGGTCTACCCCAAAGCCAAATCAAAAGTCCTTCAAAGAAGGCATCGTGCTTTGGGAATAAAAGCACGTTAAAAGAAAAAGAAGAAGATTTGGACAGTGAATTGTAAATCATTTTAATTTTTTTCTGAAATAAACATTTTGCAAGAGATTAAATTATACAAGATTGCGCCTATCTTCAGCTCATTTCCGTCTTTCAGAAATGATTGTCCATTAGTTTTCCTTATCATTCTTTAAAGGCGATGGTGCTGTATAACACTGCGCTAATTTCCTCATTGTCATCACTTATGTAGGCACGAACAGCTGTGTTTGTAGCTCAGCTTTCTGAAACTCTGTTTCTGCATAATGACATTATGTTTGATACACACACACATTATGTGTGTGTGTGTGTGTGTGTAAAAAACGAAAATATCTTGTGATAAACAGTGTTTCTTTTACCTGCTGCTCCTATAGATCAATTATTACGGCAGACATTCTGGTGCGTTGACACGAATTCTTCTGCCTGAATATGCTGAATCGTGATAGAGAAAGAGAAATAGCCAGCAGCCATCCGGAGCGCGCAAGGGGAGAGCCTGAAACTCACCATCTCGTCGGCAGGGGAGCCCGTTGCTTGCATGTGAGAGTATTGAAAAGGCAGAGACCTGCGGTGTTCAGAAACATAGCTCAACCACTGTTGTATGTAGCTTTTCTTTTTTTTTTTTTTTTTACTTTTTTTTCTTTTCTTCATCCGTGGGAGGATGTAACAAAAACAGATTTGCCAGAATTTCCTCGGTCCTTCGGTACACAATTTGGACAAGCAAGGAGAGATTTTTAGACAAACGTCGAACGATGCGATGCCATCATGCCTTGCAGATAGATAATCTTCCTTTTGAATTTCCGCAGTATTTCTCGAAGGCCTCGAGACAGACAAGCTGAAAACAGGATATCTTCTTCTAACGTTGCACTCTCTCGGCTGCAGGAAATGCCACCGAAATCACTCGATGAACTCGTGGAAAAATCTGAACATTTATGAACTCAAAAAATAAAATAGAAGTCAAGGAAATGAACGAATGACAAACATTTTCGGAAAATGTCATCGTCATCTTTTTCATCGCCACCTTCATTCCAAGCAAAGGGATTCTGTCATCTCAAGCCAGTGATTTCTCTCCTGTGTTTTCACTTCCCCCAATCTCCTCTCTTCTCCCTCCAGCCCAATGCTTGATGGTCGCCACCCAAGCAGGACTGGGCCTTCCACACCTTATTATTTTCCCTCGGGTGGTGCCAAGGATATGTCCATGCCATCTTTTCCTCACCATCATTCTTTGATTTCATCTGCATGTGGAACTTCCGTCTCTCATTCTATCCCCCTTCTTACTCTTATTATTATTCTTAAAGCTTGATTTTGAAATCGATAAAATCTTGTATGAGTAGTTTCATTATCATTTATGTCCATTTAGCAATTCGGTTCGTACTAGATTAATGCATAATTTTAATTTCTCTTGCACTTTCAGTCAATCTAATTTCAAAATCTTATTCAGCCAGCACTTCCTTATATGACTTTATTAGTCTCTTTCACTAAATTGCAACCCAAAAGAACCTGCATTGGATATTGTTGTTCTTAAATACCTGATGGACTCATCATCAGTAACTCTTTCTCGATTTACCGTTATTTCCTCCCTTTGGGCAAACTTCAACCTCATCATTTTTGCTCTCGAAAAAACAGAAAAAGTAATATCCTGAAAATTCTCAGAAGTTAAGAACATACAAACTAAGCTTCCCTTATCAAGAAAAAGTGATCTCTAGAACCACGTATGAAAGCTTCCCTTCAAAAAGAATCTGCTCAGGGAAAAAAATCAAAGTCTTCGGAAAATCTGAGATCAGAGACGCGAAGCAGAAACGTCAACATAAATCGACTTCTCAAGAAGAAACTGGTAACCAATTTCGACTAATACTCGAACCAAGCTCGTTTCTTCTTCCTAGATGATTTTCAAAATTCTGGGGATTTTTAGATACAAAACATATTTTATATATACAATATATATATATATATATATATATATATTATATATTATATATTAATATATATACATATATATATATATAATTATATATAAATATATATATAATTATATATGTTTATATGTATATATATACAGTATATGTATATATATAATATATATATATATATATATATATATATATATATATATATATATATATATATATATATATATATATATATATATATATATATATATATATATATATATATATATATATATATATGTGTGTATATATAAATATATATGTATATATAATATATTTACATTATATATATATGTATATATAAACATATATGTATATATATTATATGTATATATATAATATATATTTATACATATATATATATATATAAATATATAATTATATATAAATACATATTAAATCTGTTGACGAACTATGTGCTGGCCTGTCAAAGGCACATCCGGTGCAGGTGCAGTTATGTTGACATTGGAGGTTTCCACAGTTAGATACAGTGGGTATCTGACGCATTCATATAATGTAGGTAGATATATAGCTAGACAGACAGATATACGGATATGGAATGTATCCGAAACTGTGTGAAGTATACAATAAAGACTCGGACGGAAATACCGGAAAACCACAACATGGTATCTCAATGCCTGTGATACTTATAAAATTAAAGCAAGGTTTTCTATTTTCTTTCGTCAAAATGCTACAGACATGAGCACCGTTCCCTTTACTTCCCATGACTATTGATAGGTATTTCATCGCTTCCTTGTGTTTTCCTTTGCAAGGACGTAAGTTCCATTCTTTCTTATGAAATGCATGTGACATGCCTGTATTCTTTTTTCTAACTGCGGGAGCTGCGATTTATAATCCATGACTAAATTCCATGAATCGCCAGTTTTTTCCATATATTTCTATTTTTTCTTGCCACTAGTAACATGAAATCTTTTCTTCTTTTCTGTTGCTTAATGCAATGATTATGTTCTTCCTACCGTCATTACTACTGTCATAAACTACGTTCCTTTTTTTTCTATTACCGCTTATAAGAGGGGAACGAAACACGATTACTCCATTACTGTTCTTTCTTTATTCATTACCACTGGCACGAACCACACCATTTTCTTCCTACCAGGGCCATCATGTACTGCATTCCTTCTAATTTTAATTTCCACTAAACATAAAAAGCATTTCCGTTATCCAACTCCTCCTGGGACGAGTTGCAGTGCACTGAAGCGCCAATGACCTTCAAGAGGCATTAAATCAAACGCAAGAATAAACCTTCATGTTTGAGAGTCCACAGAGAAGAGGCGAAGTAAAAGGGTGATATTTGTACAGAGGCTGAGTCCACGATGGACCCATCCAAGCATCCACTGGGTAAACAGAGCCATCTTTCTGCTCAGCTATGTCTTTAATTTCATTTTTCTTTTCATTCTTTGAAAGCCAAAGTGACAGCAGCTCACTGTCCTTAAAAAGACTAGGTCTACATGGAGATATAAAACGGGAAAAGAAGAACGATAGGTTCTGACCACTTGATAACACGATGGCAAGTTCCTTGTTCCACTGAACAAAATGTATGAGCACCTAGACAAATAAAAAGGGGCCATGCCATATCAATTACCAACCAATATTTCCCACTGGAGAAATCCCCACCTAATCAAAGGATAATGCTGATCAAGATCAAGAAGGCCGTGACAAATAAAGTCAACGTCCCTGTGTCTAGAAATACGTGTCAAGGAAATCACAATTGCCGTAGTAAGCAATATCAAGGAAATCAATGACAAAAGAGTCAGTCTTTTAGTATAATGAAGGCGTCAAACCTGGAAATTCTGGGATACTGCGAACAAATTGTGAAAAAGGTCACCCCAAAAGAGGGTTGGTGGGGGCATAAGCCATAATAAGATCATGGATTTTTCATAACTAAGGAGGTTGTGGTCACGTACAAGAGGTTCTACTAAGGAGTTCATGACTAAGACTTCATGCGTTGTCACAATCCAAGAATCATACCGCATTCCCACATTCCGAAGATTCTCATTAAAGGACTAATTCAGACACAGAGGATTTACAATGAGCGATAAAATAGACAAAAAATACGTCATATCTCCTCACATATAAACATGGCCGAAGGAAGTTCATAACTACCGTGGAAAATTACGATGATAAATCATCAGAAAATATATCACATAAACTATCACATAATTTACGTTAAATATATAAATATACAGGTTAAAAAGAAAAGGCTCAGGTCCTCGCATTCTACCATCACACAAAAACTATCCACGGAAATATGAGCACGCGCGCCCACATAAACGCTAAGACGCCGAGTTTCCTCCTGATCCCAGACGAAACAGGAAACAAACGAATGATTCCGTGTGGAATAGGAAGAGCAGCCAAAAAAACACACCCATCCTTGAGGGAGACCATCCACTGGCATTAGACGACTAAGGGCAGAGGGCTGGGTCCGTTTGACCTCAGGGAATCGATATTAAGCCAATATACCGAGCTTAATTGTCATTAATGGCCATTCGGGAATGGGGAAATGGAATAGGAACCAGGTGAGGGTCAGCCTGTTAACTTTCACGAACATTCCGCCGTCACAAGCATTAGCCCACGAACCTTTCACAGACATTCCCCTGTTATGCAAAAGCTTTTCGTGAACCTTTCACAGACATTCCCCTGTTATGCAAAGCTTTTCGTGAACCTTTCACAGACATTCCCCTGTTATGCAAAAGCTTTTCGTGAACCTTTCACAGACATTCCCCTGTTATGCAAAGCTTTTCGTGAACCTTTCACAGACATTCCCCTGTTATGCAAAAGCTTTTCGTGAACCTTTCACAGACATTCCCCTGTTATGCAAAGCTTTTCGTGATTCTGAAGTCAAAGCTTTCGCAAAAGATTCGAAATTCTGTGATGATTTTAGATCTTTTACAGACATTTTCTAGGGATTCTTATCATGGACTTGGCAATGGAAAATAATGCTCAAACTTTTACTTCTATTTCCAAAAGAAATACATGTGGCCACAAGCATGCCAGGCACATTTAAGTTTTATAAAACTGTGCTAGTGGGAGGGTGAATGTATAATAATAATAATAATAATAATAATAATAATAATAATAATAATAATAATAATAATATCCTTTATTTCAGCTCAGGGCCATATACATGGAATATACAAATACAATACACACAATCTAGATACTTAACATGATAATAAAAATAATAATCGGCAGTATCCACACAGTTGCTGAAGAAGCAGAAAAAATAACTCATAATAATAGTAATGACAGTAATTATATAGAGAACAATAGTAAAAAAATTATATTAAAAATTATAACAAAAAAAAGATTGCAGACGATTAATTTCCAGCTAGGGACCTTATGCGGTTACAGAAGTCAGGTCTAGAAGGCTAAATACGAAAATTGAAAGTAGCAAAACTCTACAGTGATATTAATCACGGTAATAATAAAAAGGGAAAAACCAACAATAAAAAGAACGCCTAAGTCTCTCCCTAAAGGTAAGGTGTCTGTATGAGAACCTCATGTCCTTGCCTATCCTTCAATCTCCCACTTGATAACATCTCATCCTTCCCTTTTATCCGTATAATAAGAATCCTGTCTACCAAGCCTTTGTTCCTCTTATCCTCCCTGTCAGTCTCAAAAGGGAAAAATAAACAGATAAATACATTTCATAACTCATTAATTCAGAAAGCAGTTGAATTAGTGCATTCACGCATTGCAAGTGACATGTTTATTACATTGTTTACGAGACGTAAGCGTTAATCTACATCACAATTTCTGATCGGCTAACAAGCTAGCTCAGTGAACCGTGTGACTAAATCTCTCTCTCTCTCTCTCTCTCTCTCTCTCTCTCTCTCTCTCTCTCTCTCTCTCTCTCTCTCTCTCGGTATTCTAGTGCTTTGAGGATTTTGCATTATTATTGTTTTCACATTTTTTATTGCTGTTAATCTTTAATTTCTTCTCTTTTCGCCTGTTAACTGACTTTTCCTGTGTTTGTTTGTTGATCTTTTAAGTGTTGAGAGATGGCACCTTAGTTACTGTGTCCTTGTAGAAACCTCCACGAAGGCTGCACTAGTAGAGCCAATATCCCTGAGTTAGAGTGATTCACACAATTCATTGCGGAACGCTTACATTTATAAACAACACTCAGCTTCTTTCTATCTTTGTGATCACTACCTCTACATACAGGTACACCAACAAGTTATGCGTGTTGAAGATTCATGGGAAACCACCCGAAGAGGCCACTTTGTTTCTTCCCTTGAAGCAAGTGCCATATTGTAGGTTACAAGTGTTTGTCGCTAGCTCTTGTTAGTAATTGTGTGGGAATTGGAGTCCTTCGTTTTCCCCTTCAGTTACGCTATCTTAATATCCATTTTCCTAAACTTGTCAGATCTAGTCATCTGCTGCTGCGTGTGTGAATTCCCTGTTTATGTAGACTGACATACTGTACGTTTACAAGACTCGCTGCATTTGCCTAAAAGGTTCAGCCGCCTTTCACACTAGTAGGCTGACAGTAAACCCAGGTTTAGCACTGCTTCGAAGTACTCTCCATGGCTGGGACTGAAGGGGGCGATTATACAGTAAACAATAAGAGCATCTCCTTAAGCAAATTTTGGATATTTTCTAGGTTGTAACATCGCCAAGCTTTGCCGTTGGTGATTATAGCAACAAGGCCACTCCTGAACATGTTCTCAAAATCTGTCAATGGAATGTCGCCTTGTAAGGTTTTCCCTTCCAATATTTACCTTGCAAAGCAGCTTGATTATGCTATGTGTAGGCGATGCCGTCTGAGGTATATGAACGTCAAAGAATTGCCGGGTTTACAGGTTTCCACAGTCCCATAAAAGTACCCAAGGCAATTTCCTCTTAGGCCACGAGCAAATGGAACATCATTCTGGCCAGTGTTCGCTGCAGCCACCAACTTATTTATTTCCCTTTTCTGAGCCACAGATTGAGGTTTTCGTCACTTTCTTATCAGGACATAACTGTATACGGCTGCCCTCCTGCTGATTACGTCAGAGCGGGTTTGCGGCCATCTAACTGCTCCCTTCGTGTCTTGGGTAAAAATGCCGCTCTTGAAAATACGAGCCAACGTCCAGATTCGCCAAATAATTCTTGAGCACAATCAGGGATGTACTTTTCTCTTTTCTTGAAAGCACGAACAACGGTCAAAAAGGAATTTTGGAATTTGTGTGATGGTTCTTTTATGTTGTGGCAATTTATGCTCAGGCTGAGGAGATCCTGTTTAGGCTTACTTAGATGGATAGCGGTTGTATAATATATCTTCTGAGACGCTTACTCCTAACGAACCACCCATTCAGGTAGAGAAGAATATTGGCGCGTCCTGTTTTTGTTTCCCCTGCAGTGCCGAAGGCTTTCGACTTCCTACAGTTGAATGGAATCCTACAGCTGCTCTTCGCAGGTATTTCCAACAAATTCTTCCTATTGTTTGTCCCCTTTTTCCTTGATTACCTTTTGTCGTAGATTTTTTTTCTCTCTACTCCGTCAGCGTAACGTGAGCACATGTATTTCTGCGAAAATAATTGTGTCGTAGAAGGCCACTTAAGCCAGTGTTTGATGTACTTTCTGGAGCTTTAATCACATAATCCACGAAGTAAAGCATCACATTTTATTTAATACATTTTCTCTATAGTAATACCTTGAGTAAATGGAGAAATGCCAAATCCATTTTGCGGACACCAATTTTCAAGACAAATGTTTTACTATCTTAAAGCTCCAAGGATGAGACGCTCATTATATTCTGCTACTTAACTAAACAGAAATCTTAAAGTTCTGAAAGTTAATAATTTCATATATATATATATATATATATATATATATACAGGTACTACTTAGTCACTGATTTTACACATTTTAAAAATTAAGAATGTTAAACCACAACTAACCTCAGCATTGAATTCACTTTAATTTGAAAATTACCTACATCTAAAGGGAATTAAAAATGTTTAATCTTGCCCTGACCAAGATTCAAATTCCTAGCAAGGGTAGGAGGAACTATCATAAATAATTCCTATTGGGTACAAGTTATTCCCAATGTAAAGTGAATTTGATATTGATATGTTATTGTAGTTCAATATTTGAGTGTACTGTACGTACGTACACACACACACACACACACACACACACACATACATGCCCATAAAACACTATTTGAACGTTGCAACCATATATTTCGGGCACTTCCTTCTGTGCCCCTGTTTCACCAGTGAACAGGGGCACAGAAGGAAGTGCCCGAAATATATGGTTGCAACGTTCAAATAGTGTTTTATGGGCCTTTTTATCTTCATATTATACTGTGGTATTACAGCAAAAGACATTCATATATATATATATACAGTATATATGTACTGTATATATATATATATATATATATATATATATATATATATATATATATATACATATATATATATATATATATATACTGTATATATATATATGTATATATATATATATATATATATATATATATATATATATATATATATATATATATATATATATATATATATATATATATATATATATAAACTGAATCACGAAAAGTAAAGGACGACAAGTCGAAAGCCCTCATAGCACTCCATATATAGACGTGTGTGTGTGTGTGTGTGTGTGTGTGTGTGTGTGTGTGTGTGTGAGAGAGAGAGAGAGAGAGAGAGAGAGAGAGAGAGAGAGAGAGAGAGAGAGAGAGAGAGAGAGAGAGGCGTGTTGAAAAAATATCCAACCTTTATTCTAAAAAATGCTCGTATTCAGATACACCAATCTTACACTAATCTCCTTCCAAGTAGTCCCCATGGGCTGCCACACTCTTCCCCCAACGAGTCAAATATGTGAAAATCCCTTAGAGTGTTTATCTTTTTTTTTTTCTACGAAAAGGGACCAGATTTTAGTCCAGAGTAGACATCATTCAGAATGCGACGGACCAGGTGCGCCCCATCTCAAAAGAGGCGTTCCAGCTCTGCTTCCGACAGTGGAAGAACCGTTAGGTGAAGTGTGTGGCAGCCCAAGAGGACCACTTTGAAGGAGATTAGTGTAAGACTGTTGTATCTGAATACGAGTATTTTATGAATAAAAGTCGGATACTTTTTTAACACACTCATATATATATATATATATATATATATATATATATATATATATATATATATATATATATATATATATATATATATGTATATATATATACTGTGTGTATATATATATATATATATATATATATATATATATATATATATATATATATATATATATATATATATATATATATATAATTTACACTGACACACACACACATATGTGTGTGTACTGTATATAAATTATATAAATTATAATATAGATATATATACATACTCTGTATATATACATATGGATATTCACACATATATATGTATATATGTACAGTATATATTACATATTTATATATATACATATACATACATACATATATTTATATACACACATGTATATATATACAGTATATATGTGTGTGATTGTGTATTTATATACAAATATATACTCTCAAATGCTAAGCTTTAGTAACCAATTAATATCAATTCACTTTACACGGTAAATATAAATTATATATATATATATATATATATATATATATATATATATATATATATATATATATATTATATTATGCATTACGAGAGATGAATTAAGTATTTTACTTTAAGTGACTAATCTTAGCCTGGCAAAACCCCTCGTAAGCCCACAAACAGAATAATTCAAGAATAATTAATAACTGGTAAGGTCGCCAAATGAAAGTGTGGTTCTTAACATTAATTTATCATTCACACACACAACAGGCGAATTTCACAGGAAAGAGATAGAAGCTTAGCTTGTAAAGCAATCGTTGAAAATACAGCTGTCAACATAATTAAGATAAGTGGAATTGATACAAACGAACGAGGACAGCACATTTAGAGAACATTCATGAGAAATTGGCTAGGGATAACGACATTGAAGTAAAAGGAATATCTGAGGGGTATGAAAGTTTATGGATGGGATCGCAGATGTAACAGGAGTCTGAACACATGGGAGGATGGGAAGAGGTATGAACGTCTGTAGGTTGTGGGATGATGGATTGAAAGGTTACTCAAAAGGAGAGGAAATATTTGCATTTTTATATTTAGGTATCTAACAGGTATCTAAGATAGTCAAGGGGGAACTGGGTAAGTAAAGGTGGGATGTCTGACGCATTTCGGCTGATTCTAAGCAAATATTTCAGGGATAAAATAATGTTATTCTTTCGAGAAGTAAAATAACAGGGGAAGGTTAATAAAGAAACATATAATAGAAAATCCGAATGGGAAGCCGCTGTCAGATCAGTGCAGTCATTGTTCAACTGAAGAACTGGTGGATATGGACAATACAAGAGAGACGGATGCGAACGATGATGAGGAAATGAGGTAAGTGTAATTGAGAATATTTGTGGAAATGACGTTTGGAGTTATAAGAGGGGCAATTTAGAGGGTGAACAGTGGAAAGGAACCAGAAGTTAATGGAGTAAAAGTGAGATGCAGCGATATAAAAATGTGACAATAGCTGACCACGTTTTGCAAGGTATGCCTGGATGAGGTAAAAATTCCTTCGTACAAGGACAAAGGAATCGCAGATAGTTGTAAGAATTATGTAAGCATGACACCACTTACTATCCTGAACAAGTTGTGTGGCTGAGTTTGGTTTTAAATGAAAAATATGATAGATGACACAAAAACTGATAAGGAAAAACTAATCTTAGTTTAGACGAGAGAGTGGATGATTAAATCAAGCTTGTCACAGAATAGTTGCGTCAACAGCTGGAGAGTAGGGAAAAATTTGAGTGTGTTGTACATGGACTAAGGCAAGGCGCAGGGTAGATCTGATACAGTGTAGATGTGCTCGGTGCTGAGGATGTGTGGTGAAGAAAGAAATTTGTTGGAAGTTTTTATACTCAATCTGTGCGCGTTAGATTGTATAGGTGCAAAAATGTGTCAGGCTCATGGCAATTTAAAATCTTTTTGGATGGAGTGACACAAGATGTCAAGACAGGAAGATATATTTACAGATTTGTAAGAAAATAATTGCATCCTAGGTGAAATATTGAATGGCTAATGTTTACAGATACTATACTGCTTCTTTGAAGACGTTAAAGATAAGCGGTAGAAACTTGTGGAAGAGTTTGAGAGGGTTTTCACGAATAGAAGGTTGAAAAGGAATGTGAGCAAGTATAATACTTTAAAGATAATTGGAAACTGAGGAAGACTCAATGAATGCTGACATGGATGGTGGAAGGATAGAAATGACTGATTGTATAGGCATCTAAGAAAAGTAAGTGCAACTGATGACAGTAGAATGAAAGAATAGAGGAGTTGCAGAAAAGGCAAAACAAGGACGTAGGGTGAACGCAGAAACTGGGAAGAAGGGAAGAGTGTATGAGTTCCAGACTTAGGATGAATGAAGGGGTTACTGAACCAACTTTCCTGGTTGGAAATTAAATGTGGATGTTGAATTTTGAGGCTTCTTAGGTTAAGGGATTATATGCTGTAGCATATGCAGAGCAAGAAGGGTTAAGAAATATGCCGTTACAATGAAGCGGTAAAAAAGTTCAGCATAAATAAGAAATATGGAGTTACAATGAATTGGTTAAATGATTCAGCATAAATAAGAAATATGGAGTTACTGTGAATTGGCTAAATAGTTCAGCATAAATAAGAAATATGGGGTTAAAATGACGTGGTAAAAAAGTTCAGCATAAATAAGAAATATTCAGTTACAATGAAGTAAAAAAGTTCAGCATAAATAAGAAATACGGCGTTACTGTGAAGTGGTAAAAAACTTCGGCATTAATAAGAAATATGGAGTTACAATGAAGTGGTTAAAAAGTTCCGCATAAATGAAAATAGATCAGTGTGTTTTGAAATGGTCTGATCGTGTGGGGAAAATGGCAGAAGACAGATCGGTTGAGAAGTTTACAATACAGAAGTGCAGGAAGAAAAGAAACTGCCGCATAGGCAAGCTGGATGAGGTACTGGAAAGGCAGGGTCTTCATATCCAAGAAAAGAGGGACCTATATATTATTCAAGTCAGTGGCGCTGTTATGCGCAGGGGATTTCGACTCGCTGTTGATTAAACTACTGTGTAATGAAATGAAGTCAATAATGCTTTGGAATTTCGCTAAAAAGGTGGTTCATCCTGGAATCATCCATTAAAGGATGAACGGGTTAGAAATTATTGTCTTTCTTTTCTCTGGAAGCATTTTTTGTCAGGAATAACGGCTTTTGTTGAAAAAAAAAAAACAGGCAGAGAGGCATGCAAGCATTAATATTCAATATACTATAGAGGAAAATATACGAATGCATTCACTAAGGAGTCTGGCATATACATGTACTTGTTTGTGTCTGTGCGCCTTTGTTTGTGTGAGTGTGCGCGCGTGTGTGTGTGGCAGAGTCAGACAGACAAGCAGTGATGGGAGCAGAAGATGAATTCCATTACGAGACGCTGGCATCATTGAACGCGAGTTGAAAAGTACTGATAAAAACGCACTGACGAGGAACGCTCTCGCTTGTTCCGAAAGCGGAAAAAATGCAAGGTGCTTCGATTCCCAATCCGGGGAGATACAGGTTTTGTTGTTTCCCGGATTCTGTGTGCGTGAAGGAAACTCTGGAGCACCAGGAAGAAAGAGAAAAGTATCGGGAAGACAGAGGAAGGGGGAGCTGGAAACGCATAAATAAATCATTCTGAGAGGGAGTTAGTATTGTGTATGTGAATTTCAAACAAGTTTGTGGCTTCACTTATGTACATGTATAGGCATAATAGGGGTAGTAGAAGTACACATAATTATTACCGTAGGCGAAACGGCTGCAGATCTGCGTGCATATTTATAGTTATTGATGCAGATGTACACACACACACACACACATTATATATATATATATTATTCGCCTATTTATAGCACAGGGACATGTGATTCCACCTCCCACCTCTGTGAGGAGGAGCAATCAGGAAATTGGGGACTATCGGTCAAAAGTAAAGCGCTCGGCTCGCGTTTGATAGGTCCATGCATTGCACCTAGCCAATCACCCACTAGTTCACCAGCTGTAAATGAGTAAAAGCATCACATGGTTCGGGTTCAAGAAAAATGGCCTGGGGCTGGCAACGTCACCCCCAAAGACTTGCTGAAAGCGGAAGGCACGCAATAAAAAAAATACACTTACACATACACATACATGTATGTATAAATTCTATGTGTATAGATATACATAGATATAATGTATATGTATATGTATATATATGTATAGGTTATTACAGATTTCCGACGCCATCGTCTCTTTGCTTACTTATTGTAGGGGCTAGAATCCTGTGCTTTGAGGGGTGGACACCCAGGGCGTACACACAGATGAGCGAGTGTGCACTTTTAAGGTTTGTCATTCGCACTGATTCCAGGTAAGGAATTAAATGACTCACTGGGGAGGCGCTTAAACGTTAGGGAAACCTGAAGTTCCAGATTTTAGTCCTTTTTTTACCATCTACTTCCTACTGTGTGTACTTTGCACTGGTTCCCGAATGTTCTTTATAGATGCCAGCTGATGTCCAAATACTGGAGAAAACAGCGTCCCCCCTCAGGCAAAATCAGAAATCATAAAAGCCAGCCAGACTCTCCAATCGCTCTCAGTCTTGCTCAGTCTGCCTTTCAGTCAGAAAGAAAGGTCTAGTTGCTTTCTTAACTGTGTCATGTGCACGGCACTCTTCCTGTGAACTGGAACCTAAGTTACAAGCAGCAAAGCCACAAGCGGCCATTTGAATTCTAAAAGGAAGATACTGCAGATCATCCAGCCCTTATTGCAAAGTGTTCATTGCAATGCAACTCACGGTGTGTCCCGTTGGCATTCGAGTTGCCAGTTCTCTGTTCCTTACCTGAATCTCTCATTTCATTTCGTAATTTCTCTCCCCAGTAAATACTCTCTGACAGCCCGTTGCCCAGTGTTCAAGCGCTTCCCTGCGAGAGTTACTTTCGTGAATTAATCGTCCCTTGCTCTTAGTGAACCTAGAGTTATTCCTCCCATGTGCTTTATCTGGGATTCTATTTCCAGAGATGTGTTATATCATTCACCCTCGTCTTCCTGAACATCCAACTTGCCTGGAGAATTCTCGGGCAGGGTTAGCAACGTGCATTACTGCAAGAAACAAACATCTGTATTGCTCGAGCTGTGGGCTCTCCGTTGTGCTGTAAATAGTATCAGTTATTTACTCACTGCAAGTAGAACCAGTAATTTGGTGTGCTGTTAAATTCTAGCATTGATTTTATTTATTGAGAGTGGAATCAGTATTCTATTATTTGAAATGCCATAATTTGTGTGCAACAAAGTAGAATTTGTAGTGGTCAGAACTTTCAATTGGCGACCTTCCATTATTCTTATGTATGATTTGATCCCTTCTTGTGTTTAGTGGGAATTTACGGCTGCCCACGGTGGGTGGTGTTCAAGGCTTGGCTTAATTAATAGTTCACTAAGGTAACAAACCGTGCCAACCCATATATATATATATATATATATATATATATATATATATATATATATATATATATATATATAACATACAGTATATATTATATATATGCAGTATGATATATATATAAAAATCAGTTAATATCAAATTCACTCAAAGTGAAAGGGAATTCGATATGTAAGTGGCAGAATATTTCTGGGTGTAAAAACATTGTGTGTAAGTGACAAAACTTTCAATTTACGTAAATCTGATATTAACTGACATATATATATATATAATATATATATATATATATATATATATATATATATATATATATATATATATATATATATATATATATATATATATAATATATATATATATATATATATATATATATATATATATATATAATTCATAGTTGTGACCCTTCAGGTCACGGTAAAAATAAAAGCAAGATGAAATAAATATCTGGTTCTTTCTGCAAGTGAGAAAGACCTATTAAGGCAGTGGCCTAAGAATACTTACTACAACAAATATATAATATATATATATATATATATATATATATTGTGATTTATATTCTGTTGGGACAATCGTTTGCCGATTGTTCCCTTGGTGGGTTGTTGCCTCCTTTACTTTTTTTATTTTTTTCTTTGAAGGAAAGTTGACGTATTGTGTTGTCTCTGACAGTGGCAGTATATCTCGGCATCGGTCTGGATGGGCATATATTGCTTACCTGTTGGCTTCGACAGGAGGTAAGGTTCTCCTTGTCTGCATGACTATCCCTGATGATATTTTGATGACTGACCGTGGTCATTCAATGTGGGATTGGTTCCCGTTCGGCAGCATGTGACTGCCTATATCGGCCGTGGTCATCCAGTGTGTGGATTGGTTCCTGTTCGGCAGCCAGAGGCTGTCTTGGTGGCATTCGTCTGTTTGACTTCGTCCTTGTAGACAGTTGTGACTGTCTTGACAACTCTTTGTGGGTTTGTCTGTTTCTGTGTTGAGCCCGATTTGGGACGTTGTATATAGACAAAGTTCTCTTAATTATAATTGTTTTTGGCAGTTAAATTTTTGGACAGTTAAATTTTTGGACGAGTTTTGGATATTATTAATGAAGTCACTTTTGTTTATAATGGCAGATAATTATATATGCTGCTCATGTATTTATTATTATCAGTATGCTGCTTGTATTATTGTTGCTTTTGTTTTGTTTTGCTGCCTGTGTTTATTTATGCTGCTTAAATGTTTATTTAAAGTTTAATTAATTGGATTGTATTTTCCTGCAAAGTGTTATTGTTTTACTCGTATTTGAAGTTTAATTACAATATGTATATTGTATGTTGTACGTTGCACTGACTCGATTTTGTTTATTTTGAATTTGAATGTTTATTGAATTGTTCATTAAAGTGTAACTTCACTGAACCTGACTCATTTGTATATAATGTATATAACTTTGTTGTAATAAATTACTTTAAGGTATTTTTTTCGTTTCGTTCAGCTCCTTCCTCCTTTGTCTGCCTCAATTTCTGCCAGTCATTCCAGTCCCGTAACTTTGTCTGTATTTAAGAACAACCAAAAGTGGTTCATAACAATATATATATATATATCCAGGATATATATATATATGATATATATCTATATACAGCACAGATTTATGGTTCCGCCCACCAAACTCAATGCAGGTCCAACTGATCCAGGGTTCCCCAGAAAGTCGTCCTGCGTTCCCCAGAAAAGTCTCCTCGTCCTTTGTTAGGAGTATATTAATACTAAAATAATGGAGGGAGGTCGAACAGCAGAACATTCATAAATATATATATATATATATATATATATATATATATATATATATATATATATATATATATATATATATATATATATATATATATATATATATATATATATATATATATATATATATATATATATATATATTTATAAATATTCTGCTGTTGAGCCTCCTGCATTATTTTAGTATTAATATACTCCTAACACACACATGAAGACTGGGAGCATTCAAGGACTTGATGAGATCACGTGTTAGACGGTGTGGTATTGTGATGAAATTGTGAATGAAAAACCTCTCTTTACGAAAAGCTCAACTCAGAGAATGCATAGAGCTTAACAAATGACGTGAACAAAACAAATACAAATTTTACCATTTTTGGACGGATGAGGCAAAATAGAAATATGCATTAATTATAGGAAGGAAAATTCCACACCAGGGTGAATCTCAACTTACCGTTCCGTCTTGATGAGCTCTACCAGATTTGGCTTACGTCAGTGGCCTGGGTCACGGCTGCTTCCTAATAAATTCATACCTGCAAAATGAAAAAATAAAAAGTCGCATTAACAGACGTGAGCTGTGGCAAACAACAACAATTTTTGGAATACTGACACATTAAAGAATTAAATCTAAATATTTGAAATTCGTGAAAAAGCGAGTAACATTTTTCATTCTGACACAAAACAACCATTTCTTCTTTCAAATATAAAATTCTGGAAATATTATATAGTTGGGTTTTTTTTAACCAGCCTACATGCAAACAGATATGTATGGCATATTTAAAACTACATTTAGTTTAAACTCTCGTCTTACTGAATAGACTTCACATGGTAAAATATGAACTTAATGAAAATTTAGAGGCTGCAAGATAACATTTATTATGCCAGTATCTTATAATATAGAAAATTTAATAAAAACAACCTTAATAACGTTTGTCATAAAACGAAACTACAATCTCGTCGGTTATCAATTCCAATTTATCTTACGAAATAATTTTTGTGTCCGGCTAAAGAGAGGTCTCATGATTTTATCTGAATTTTTGATGAATAAAGTTACATTTCATTCACAGTTACACTGAGTAATCTTTCGCAGTTGCATTCAAGATAATTATGTATAATTTTGGACAAAAAATCATTTGTTTTTCGTTATCTTTTTACGTGTATATATTTCCATATGATTGCATTTAAAAAATATTATCCGAGTGTTCGTTTAGTTTTTAATGTTAAAACACAATGTGCACATTTTATTACATAACTTTCTGAATCTCTTTTATGTTAAGTTGAAATAATTATGGTTAGGTTCTTAATTTACATCACTAGGCGGCTTTATTCCTCTGTGGCCTTTAGTATTCCATGACACTGACGGTGGCCAACAGCCTCTTTCATCTCCCTTTCAAGTTGCTGGCTAATTAAGGGTCATTTGAGTTCTGTTCTCTAGGTATTACAAAACCCTCCGGGATTTGAATGACAGAGTTACGCAAAGGTACTGCCAGCGTTATTCTGAGTCTTGGTTATCGCCAGATAAGAATGATCATTCTAAAACCACTGAACAAGAAATTACAAAAGGACACATGAAACCTAACAGCAAGAGACAAGCACACAAGCACGCACATACAGATAAGATTTACAGAAATAACGACTGAACTAGAATGAAAGAAAAAAAAAAAGACAACTGAAACTGAATACTACGAAATTACTTAAATAACTTGCTCGTTTCTTCAGTACTGTATCTGATCCATAAAGTGGAGTTTTCATTAAAAATAATATATTTCCAAAATGGACCGGTGAATATACATGACATTTTCATCAAAATTATAATTCATACAATTTTTTATTCGATTCGCCTCAGCTCATTTCCTAAAAAAATGTTTGGAACAATAAAGCTTGATTTAAGTAGCTTGACATGACAAGAAGTGAGTATAGTACTTTTTAGATATTTTCACTTTGTCAATGTCGTCTGTTGTGTCGATGTGGCTAATCCCCTCACCAATCGGGTGTCTGAAGGTGTTCTTGGTAACAGCACAAACGATTTTACCATTGTTGGCCACTTCGTTTGAACATTTGTCTTTTGTTATGTTAATGAACTTTGTGCTTTTGTCAGTAGTGTAAAAGCTATAAAGAGCATAAAGGCTATGATATTTAGCTAATAAGAAGCTAATACGCTGTCATATATCAAATGCACTCTGATTATTAAAACCTTTTAGAATCTTCCCTTTCCTTCTTAACCCAGTATACAACCATATTATACAAGGAAATGTTACTGCATTTCTACAGTATTAAAAATTAAGAAATGGGAAAACTGACCATCATCACCGTTATTGCGAGGAGGACTGTTCAGTCTTAGCTGGACGTTAACGTTCCTGTTCTTATATTCTTTGTATTAAAGAACTCTGCGTTAGGTTAGTGAAGGCTATAAGCTTAAACCTTTTTAATAATACAGTTGAGTAAAAGAATTTAAACAACTGGCAGTTACTATATTGAAACAGATCAAAAGCAAGCAAGCAAGCACTCATATTCCTTGTGGCCGTTTAGCGTCATCGCGGAATAAAGTGAGGACTGCCTCAGAGCCGGGTCAGAGTTCAGAAGGATTATTTTTGCTGTTACTTAATAGTCGTAAAAAAAAAATCCTGTAGTGCTATAACATTTAAGCCAGCCGTGCACTTACCACGTTTCATTAGTATGTGCCACTCCGTTTTAAGATGATGAAAGTTTGTTACCTACAGAAATCGTTATTACTCTTGACAACTGAAAATATCACCCAGGCGTAGATGAAAGCCCTTCTCGTTTGACAGAAAACATTTACCTTTAATCAAAAAACACATTTCTGATTATCAAAATACTTTACTTTTTAAAGATTAAGGAATGTATAAAAATGTCTGCAGTTGCAAAAAAAACAGTGATACAAAACATATTCACAACCGCCTAATTCAGCTTAACTGGAATGAGGTACACACGATCAGTCATAACCGCATTATTGGTTCAAGAAATTGTACTTCTGAAAAAACTCAACTTCGCGTATGTTGAAAAAAACTTCACATTTACTTAATCCATGATAATTGTAATACTTCTCTTAGCAGTTTGAAGGACAATTTACAGTTTTAACTTAATACACCAAAAATTTTAGTGAAAAAAGCTCTTAAAACGTTTAAATGAATTGTCTTCAGTGCTCATTGTTTCATTCTATTACATACTATTAATTTCACGTAATACTGTATCAAACCGTAGGTCTGGCGTATTGGTGCCAGATGGTCATATAGGTTAATGAAAACTAACCAGGGAATGTAAACCAATATTTCATTGTTATGATGCCCCTACCAAAGGTGAAGCCCTCCTATCATATGATATACAGTAGCGTAGCACTTTAAATGAATAGTGAAGACTACTTAACCCCTGGATTTCACTATTTTACTTTATTATATGACAGAAAGCATCCTCAATTACTTTCGAGTTTAACTGAAATTTGTAGCCGTGATCTTTAAGACTAACAACCGAATGAGATATTACTCGGCATAAAATTACCTCAATTGCTTCACAGGTAAATATAATTGATAACCATCCAAAGAGGCTTCTCCGTATGCATTGCCATAAAGGTTTAGGGTGTGGATAAAGTCCCCACATACGAGTATGTAGCTAAGTTAGGTCCGGGTTCCTGATATGAAGGCTCCTTAGGCGCCTTGTCAACCTCCCTCAGTTTGTTGACTCTTTGCTTTCAGGATTTCATTCAGCAATTCTTAAATCATCACAGTTTGTGATTCTCGAAGACTCTAGTCAATTAGGTGCTTTACCATAAATCTTACCAGACAAAACACGTTATAATACAGTAATTTCAGGTATTAGAGTAAAACACCATAACTATATTCTTAAATAATATTACCATTAGGTTTACCCATGGTCTAGGTTACATTGAGCCACTTTATACGGGTATTGTAAAACCCTGTGGACTTTAAGACTCCACCTGGTCAAGGTAAACTGCTCAAGTTCTTTACACAATTCATTTCGGAATTTATGGCAAGAAAACTTAAGTCTGCAAAATCTATTAGAGAAGGAACGGACGATCATATTTACATGCGATAATTATTGAAAAATTAGTTAACTAATTACACCTTTCAATCAAAGCAAGACAACTTTTGGCATAAAGTGCAGTATATCAGTAATACCAGGCTCCTGTCTCACCTCATTAAGATATATTTTGTAAAAGAAACGAACACCGGAGTTCTTAAATAACAGTAAAGCAAAAAAATTACAGCAGAAATGTTGATTGTACATATTACAAATAAAAAATTACATCCAAGATACTTCTGGTTAGTAAAATATGGCAGAAATGTTTGTACTTATAACAATTTACATCTAAACTTATTTTGGTCAGTAAAATATAAGGTTTTATTAACTAAATGAACTGAAGCCTTCACAATGGATTCAATTTGCTTTTGTACAGACCAGCCAATCACTCAAAAAACCTTTGACTTATAAAAATAAAAAAAGTTAAGTGTTGGCAAAGAGACGGGAGGCACCAAAAAGTGCTGACAATGGAATGACCAACCAGAGAAATTTCGACCTCATCAAACGCCTCCGAGCAAAATTACGAAAGCGCATTTTGCCAAGTTTAAAAGCATAACTGTTCTGGCATCACTCGCTGATTGTATAAAATAGAGAATGTCTATTGTACTAAAGTGAAAACATAGGCCCGTTCATCGTATGATTAGCATGAGTTTCGCTTCAAGTTAAGATTTAAACTATTAGCAGCAGCTATAACGTTAAAATTTGTTAATTAAAAATATCTAAATTAAAAAAATCTTTTTAAAACAATGCGTTACTAAAAACTTTGCGGTACTTAAACCTAGGTTAATTTTTTGCTGAAAACACCAAAAGTTAAACCACCTTAGTACGGATGCAAAATTAAGACAAGTTAATACTAGTTTGGAAATTGGGATCTTCAAGGATATCAACTAAAATCAAGAAATATTTAGAAGAATTACATTAAATTATTACGTCAACTATTGTACTATAAAACCAATTGCAAAATAAGTTAAAAGGTCTCCACTGATAACTAAAGATTTATAGAATAATTCTTAAGTGATGACTAAACTTTACGTTACTTTAAATCTCTAAAACAAAAATCTCATGTCAAGGTACGGTAATATAAAAAAAATAGCTGGACTGACGCCCTGAACACCTGAAAGGAATAGAAATATTAGTTTAAACCTCCCATGCATCCGCCGATACGGGGGCCGCCACCCCTACAAGGACACGGCCACCACCCCAGCAGGGGCGGAAGTAAAAAAACGTTTGGTAAGAAGTTAGACATACACAAAAAATGCACTTGGAAAACCTTTGCACAGATGACATACTTCACTAGTTTTTATGAGGCCAAAAGCATGGCGAGAGTAGTCCGTTTTTGAGTAGTTTGAGAGACTTTCTGGCTGGAAAAATTTTGACCTCTATCGCACAACTGCAGTTTGTGTTCATGACATAGCAGAGAGGTCACAAATCTGGAAGTAGTTTAAAATTAAAATTGCAGCATACGAATTTGCTTTAATAAAATATAACTAGTCATATCTTTACAAGATCCAAGGTAGATATAACGCTTGAAAAAAAAATGGGAAGGCTGTACAAGAGACTTTTACAGGCACTTCATCTCCACGTACATTGTAAATTTTAAATACTAAACTTCACGTACCATCAGATCTCCTACCCTAGAAAGATATATTTGTACTGCAGAAAGTGAAACTACCTACAGTTTTATAGTCTAGAAGCGAAAAATAAAATAAAGTAATGCTATATGATAACTAAAGCTTAAAGAATAAATATTTCAGGGCAAATATTCAATGTAGTCCACAGATAGCAAAGTTTGATATTTATCTTCTGTACAGCAAAATTTTAAGGAAAAACATGACATGAAATACTTAAAATATCAATTTAGTCTAATCTAAAACTGTACATAAAAATTTAAAAAGCTTTGTTCAAGAAACAAAAATCAACCTTTTGCAACAATCTATTACGTCAAGTAACATACCCATCAACCCTTACGATAACGGTGAAAAACTAAAGTCACGAAAATGTTAAAGTCAAGAAAAGTGTGATAACATGAACGTATGAAACCTACCCTTTGTAGAGCCTCGGAGAATTGCCACAAATAAACGTAGACCATTTACCGCGCTACCAAATTCCAAAAGCAAGACCAACCGGTACGGAATTACTTCTAGCTGCCCAGATAGCGCGGAACCGACCAACAAACGAGCAGGATAACACTATGACACTTCACTCACTATTCCAGAGTCGAAAGCTAACTAACGGATTTGCTTGCCGACTGCCGTGCCGAAAACCCGGGTCCGTTGCTGTCGGCGTCACCGTCAAGGACCATGGATTCACCTGTCTTGAAACTTGGACGATTTGTGCGGAAGAGTACTAAGACGTCCTTGGTTTTGTTTAACGGGGAACTTTAAAAGAATTTGTTGATGCTTTCACGCTAATTGACTGATTCTTCGTTTTACGACTTCCCGATTCTTGATAAAATTAACCTCTGTGTATCATAACAGAAAACTTTTATCAATAACTTACCGAACAAGAGAATGAACATTCTTCGGTGTATTACGTATTGTCACGCAGTAAAATAAAAATACTACTGTTTACTGTTTTTTCCGGTCCCACTCCGACGGAAGCCCTCTACGAAACCTACAAACTCAACTCGTCACATAAGTAATAATGCAGACACATACTCGGATTCTTTTATTTACTGGATTGCGTACCCTATTACTTGTCAAATCCACACTCATCACACTCAGAAAAAGTCAAGTTTTTAATTTTTTCTTGAACGACTTGATATTTTCAGTCTTCCTGATACCAAGTGAGGGCTTATTGTATAGTCTTGGAGCGGAAGATTTCAAGTTTCTAAAGCCTACTTTCGAATTACATTTTGGCTCAAATACCTTGGGTCCATCTGTACCTGTTCTTGTGCTGACGCCATGCATTGGATGTATTATATACAGCAAGTCATTCAAATATTTTGGACATCCAGTCATGAAAGCTTGATGAATCATATTTTACACATTATTCTAGCTCTGATGGGGAACCAATGCAGCTCAATATAGGCCAAGTCCTGTCATACGGTGCAACACCCGTTATTAGTCTTGGCTCTCTATTTAGTATTTAATATTTAGTTGCATCTTAGGCAGAGTATTTTCTGCAGTTGCTCACCCAGTTCACGACTCAATTAATCAAAATATTTTTATGGAACACTCTCCAATATATTTTTTTTAACCAAGCAAATTTTTCTAAGATGATGTGCAGTAACCCTTACAACATTTTTAATCTGAGCACTAGAGACAAATAATAGTCTAGAATCACACCTAAGTCACGTACTTTGTCAGCGATCGAAACTATATTTCTATTTATTTATATATTAAGCCGAAAACCACCCCCAAGATTTATCATTTCATTTTTCCTTCCTACCAACAGAAACTCGATTTTATTTTTATTTAATTTCAGCTGCTTAAATGTTGTCCATTCCTTACACTGGTGAGGACATCATTTATTATCTCATTTGTATTGTTAATGTCGTTTATGTAAACACAAAGTTGGGTGTCATCTAGTTCTTCACTGGATGGGTCGATATCGTACTCGCCTAGCACTCGCCTAGGCCCGCGTTCGATTCTCCGGGCGGCCAGTGAAGGATTAGCGGAATTTATTTCTGGTGATAGAAATTCATTTCTCGGTATAATGTGGTTCGGATTCCACAATAAGCTGTAGGTCCCGTTGCTAGGTAACCAATTGGTTCTTAGCCACGTAAAATAAGTCTAATCCTTCGGGCCAGCCCTAGGAGAGCTGTTAATCAGCTCAGTGGTCTGGTTAAACTAAGGTATACCCATGGGTGTCATCTGCAAATAGCTTGAACTTACCCCTACGTCCCTGTAGCATGCTTCATAATACAAGATGGAATTGGACCTAACACACTGCCCTCAGGTGCTCCTGTTCTTAATGTTTCATTAGGTGAGTTTCCTATTTGTACACAGTATTTTCTGTCTAACAGGTAGCCTTTCAAATATTCAAAATCATCCTTAGTAATACCAAGTGATTGTAAATAATTTGAAAGAGATTCATCAATAACTGTATCAAAAACAGCGCTGAGATCGAGCAGCACCAAACTACCACATTTGCTTTATTTATCGTTTCTAAAAAGTAATTTACAACAGAGCCTATGCTATAAGCCGTCTGGCTATCCAGTAAAGCATTTACCCTTTCCAGATAACTAATTATCTGTTCAAGAATTACATACTCTAACATTTTGGACATAAAAGATAAATTCGAAAGAGGCCTGTATGAAGTTCAACTTTGATGATCAAGTTGTTTGTTTAACAACAGCCACTTTCTCAGCTTAGGGAATTTGCATTCAGAGATACTGACATTTATAACTTTCACTGTTATACTAGGCATGAAAATTTTTCAACCCCAATAACTTCAGATTTGGCGTCGAATCAGTTGTACAAGGTATTTTCTTTGCCATTTTAATAATCATAATAATACCATCGTTGTTTACACTATTAAATCTCGTTCGTCCAACATTTGCCAATAGTGTAGTGTTTATCCGATTCGGCATTTCAACACAGGTAACAATTATGTTCTAAATTTTCTCCTTACAAAATTCAAGAAAATTATCGGGGAGCCTTTGTTCCCTTACAGTGCAGTTCAGCTATCCAGAAGTATCCATCATTTATTCATCTCCGTTCCTGCTTCTCGGATTTTCTGATGATAATGTTCAGTTACTCAGTTCTTACAGTCTACGAACTACATACTATCTAGGGAAGTTTTACGTAATCTCTGTCTTGAAAATTTAATCATAATCATTATACATATAAATATATAATACACACACACACAAACTTAATTCAGAAAGACGTTTCTTTCTTAAATTATCAAATCTGGGTTTAAAAACTGCAACTACTTTATTTATGAACGCAGTAAATTAAATGAAGTACGTGTGTGATTTTGTCAGTTGCAGGCGTTGCTTCTACCTCCAAATCGTTTTGGTCTGCTCATTATTCGTTTCTTTAGCCACAACTATAATATCTGCTGCTTGAAGTTAGTGGCATACTTTCCTAACACTTTCTCCGTTGCGTGACGAATGAATAAAAATGTATTTGGGTTTTATTTTTGGAATTACATTGAAAATAAGCAAGTTTTTAACAAGACAAATGTAACGCAGCTCTTAGTAAACGTGTAGTTACGGTAACTAACATCGGCAAATGGCTATTTATTTATTAATATAAACTGCAGGACAGTAAAGCTTTAGCATAATTTTTAGAATTGAAAGCAATGTAAATTAATAAAGAAACAGTAATAATAACGCAAGGATGCTGGTGAGCGAGTGGTGTACCCACTAAGAACACCTGATTTGAAAAAACAGTTCGGCGCTCGACCCGGAGGCGAAAATCCTCAAATCGATATTTTCATTTTGCACCGATATACCCGTAAGTACGATTTACTGCAACATGGTCCGTTATCTCGTAGCGCTGTTTTATATATATATATATATAATATATATATATATATATATATATATATATATATATATATATATATATATATATATATATATATATATAAAAACAAGGTATGGAATGCAAACCCATGGCCAGGCTATTCGTTGATTTTTCCCAACGCACAAACCAACGGAAATGGTTTGCAGGACAAGTCTAGTGCAATGGAGTAAACAAAAGAAGTTATTGAATAAAATATAGCACAGGTGTACACAACATTCTGAATGGTTCCCTTTCATTAAAATTCTTTATTAATGGATTCGTAACGTTATTGAAGCTAATGTTGTCTGAAACAAAAGGTCGTCTGATTTTTCAGTTTGAATTTGTTTACTTTTCCCTTAGTTCTTGGGCTCCAGGATTCATGTTTTCCAGAAAATGCTCGTAATTTTAACCAGTTGCCCTTCGTCAGTGCCCCGCTGTAGCTTTAATTACTGAAAGTTTATATCCTCAAACTTATGGGTGCCCTACTTTCCAATATATATTTCATAAAGTATTCTACCAGCTGGCCATCTACGGCACTTGGGCTGTATATTACTTCAGAGTTGACCTATTCTGATAATACAAACATGGGCTTTTATGGTACAAAGAAGAGAGGAAATCGGTGTCCGTGACTGTCTAGTACACCATGGACAAGATTGCTTTGTACTGAAAACGAATTTCGTCATTTGAGCGGGACTGTCATGCATCAAGTGCTCCTTCGCTTGGGGTAAGGATGAAGAGTATGAAGGACTTTTGTCTGCCAATGATTCCCAAGGTTGCAATGGACTCTCTGATTGAGACCAGGGTTGACATTCACGACCCTGTGGTCTCATTAAATTCCTAAATAATAGTTTTGATAAACATTTATTTTTCAAAGTGTAAGTTTTTTAGATTTTCTAAACAACTGGAGGTATGCTTGATGCTCCTGTAACAGGATTTTAGCAAAATGGATATAAGTAGATGGGTTTATGCCCAGGATGAGCTTTTTTCTTGAGCATTGTATATAGAATTAGGGACTTGAGGGACCTTTTTTATACACCATACTAAATTTAAGAGGCTTGAAATGTTACGCAGTCTCTCTCTCTCTCTCTCTCTCTCTCTCTCTCTCTCTCTCTCTCTCTCTCTCTCTCTAAACTGTTGTACATAATTCATAAAGATGACTTATTCTAACAAATTGGGTTTTTATTAAATTACATGAAGCAGATGCCAGTGTAAATATACCAAGTATACCTGTCTCTGCTAGTGATTCGTTACTAAATCTCATCACCTTTATTAAATAGCAGGTGTCGTGGAAGAATGATTCTGAGGACAAATTAAACCAGATTAAAACTACTGGATTGTGGTACACCGTGTTCAGAGTTTCATTATGTAGCACAACTGATCACACCTATTCATAACCGTACATTTTTCAGTTGGACGGACACCTCTGTCCAAAAACAGTAGCAACTGCTACTACCACTTCGTCTATGACTCCATCGAGTAGACTACTCATGCTGTGTCAGGTGTGATGTCTAACCTACCTAACTAGGGGATTTCGGTCCTGGCACTTTTCAAAACCACTTATTTTGAATTGGTATGGTCCCACCTCATAGAGGTTAATGAGCAACGCAAAACAATCTTCGTTTTTCTCTTTCCCACACAGAGCTTTCTTCAAATTTCAGATATTAACTGATGTTTACGTACTGTTTGAAGAATTAAAGCCCGTGTTAGCTTACGACCAATAATAAAAACATCAATTGATATCTAGGACAAATCTCTTCTACTGACCAAAGCAATTACGAAGCCATTTTTCATATCCAGTTTTAAGGCTGTTTAGAAGCAAATGCATGAAACAAGGTCTCTCTCTCTCTCTCTCTCTCTCTCTCTCTCTCTCTCTCTCTCTCTCTCTCTCTCTCTCTTCCAGACAAAAAAGCAATCTTTCTGTACATTTTGCTTTCATAAAAAAAAAAATTTGAAGAGAGCGAGAGACATTGATGTTTGCAAGTTTATACACAGCAAGAGCGACTGATAAGAGAACTATGTAGGCATACGATTAAGTCTGGTTTTTACGGGCTGCTCTTATGAGCAAGACACCTTGCTGGCACACGTTTTTTTTTTTTTTTTTTTTTTTTAACTGAGGCGAAAAGTTGTGTTGTTTTGTAAGTGACCTCCACAGTTTTCGACCTCATTTGACCCTTTTATCGTGATCATGTGTCGGCTTACACGCGTACCTTCTATTTGTCTCGCTAGTATGTCTATCTATTCATTTATTTATTTGTGTAAGTAGCTTTCAATTTTATTCTTTAGAGATGAAGGCGTGGAGGGTATAGTGAAGGAAAAGTACGGAACAGGCTTATGTGTACATGTGATGATGATGATGATGATGATGATGATGATGATGATGATGATGATGATGATGATGATGATGATATAGGTCGGCATTGTTTTCCACTAATTTCTGGATCTTTTTAGACCATGCAACCAACTCCAGGCATAATCATTATCCATAGCCCACATGCCAGTAGGTGATGATTCGGACCATTCAAACAAGTAGGTATATGTATATATATGTATATGAATATATATATATATATATATATATATATATATATATATATATATATATATATATATATATATATATATACATATATATATATAGCTATATACAGTACATATATATATATAGCTATATACCTGTGCAAGACGCAAGTCTAACCACAAAGGAACTCGTCTGTTGAAAAGTCTATTGTTTGTCTCTCCAGTCATTCTTCATGACTTCATCAATCAAGGTAGAGGCCATTTGCACAGACACCATAAGCCCTTGCATTGATACCTGGAGTTGCCTTGTGCTCTCCTAACGCTGTGTTGAGCTTCATGGTGCCCAACCAGCTAGTGACAGTGACAGACAGTTTTAATGCTATCTCTCCGGCGTCGTATAACCCGTCGGAGGAATACGCCAGTGGAATGTCTTGCAAAGTGGTGTGTGGTGAACATAAACTTTTCAAAAATCACAGTGTTTTTACATAAGGAAGATTTTTTCGTGATATTTGTGTTTCGTCTTCTTTTTTCTTTTTCGACAGATGACGATGCCGCGATAGAGATCGTCCTATCTCCCCTCCCTCAGCCTTCCCAGTGTTCCGGACACCGCCAGGAGGATGAATATGGAGTCTGTTTCTACCCCTATCATCAGTGTACCTGTTTCATCTGATTTTTCTGAAAACGACCTCTTCATCCGCGACTGACTCCGAGGACCTTCGAAGGATAGACCGTAATTAACAGGGAACAGAAAAGGAAGGTACAGAATGTATCTTTCCAGTTTGTTCCCCAAGGTCAAATTCATCAACAATCTGGAAATAGTATTCAAAGATCTCTCCCCCATCCCAAAGTCAGGGCACCTGCATCTGAAATGCCTTTTGCCAAGGTTGCCGCCATTGAAATTTCTAAACCTGCTCCTCAGACTTCAGCTCGGCCTAATTTAAGAGATCACTTCACATCACTCCACGTGGCCAGGCCACTGTAGATCTTCTTAAATTTATCTACTTTCAGGGGTCCAATACCTATGAGAGTAGACCCTGGTGTCTAGGGATCCTCCTCGGTAACTGATTACGCCCTAGAGCCACTATGATGTTACAGGTGTCAGCAGTTCAGCCACCACTTTCAGTAGTGCATAGGTTTTGAAACCTATGGGATATACATGCCACAGCCATATGCTTGGCCAAATTCAAGGCCAGACAAGCCACTACTGCCTGCTGCCCAAACTACCATGGATCTCATCATACAAGGAATAAATCATGTCCCACTCGACCCCAGTAAATTGCCATGATGAATTGGATACCTTGCAGAAATGCCCTGCCCTCAATTTCACACCCTCTCTCACAGGTTTCTCCTACCCTTTTGCACCCTTTCCCAAGACATTCCCCTTCTCAGACATGGAGGCCACTTAGGCCCCCGAGATCTCAGGCCAACCTCCTCCACTTCAGCCCAACCTCCTCCACTTCAGCCCACTCTCCCTCCTCCCACAACCCTCACCATCACCCCCTCCCTTTGCCTCATCCACTCCCCATCCCCTTCCGTCCTCAGATACCCCTGCCTCTCCCAGACCTTAAAACTCTGTTTCTCCCCCTCCACCCCAACCACCCATCGCCAGCTGTGAGCGTGTCGTCGGGAATCCCAGCACCAGCTCCGAGAAGGTATCGTGGTCCTTCAGTAATGAGCAATTCTTTAATATATTGTACAATGTCACCTCTTCTTTCACTATAGCTTCTAGTACTCCTTTCAGCCATGATATAACAAACAGGAAACGTCAAGCATTTCTTCAAGGGTGCCCTGTCCATCGGCATGCCCTAATCACCAAATGAGTACACACAGCGTCAATGATTCCAGCACCAATCGTGGATCATACCACAACCCCTCCATAATTGACGACAGGGAACTGCTGAAATTAATTCAATGAAACATCTGTGGAATTAACACTAAACTTGCTGTTTCAGTCAAAAATTTCTCTTAACGACTATGATATTCTTTTGCAGAAAACATTTCAAGGTAACATCTTTCTTTTACAGATGATACTCGGTGTACCAAACACCCCAGTCTGACACAACAAGAGGTCTCATGACTCTAATTAAATACACAACATCTTCCTTACTTCCAAAAATTAACTGTGGACCAGAAGTAGAATCGCAGTATAAAAATAATTCTTGAGGGAATGACCCTGACCATTCACAATGTTTATAAAGCCCCCAGAAAACATTGGAATCAGAGGCCTTTTTTTGATATGGCATCAAGGAGCAACACTATCGTTGCAGGTGACTTTAATACTCATCATCCCTCTATCAGGCCCAGACACCCATATGACCCCACGAGACGCCACCTGTACTGCTTGTTCCGGTAATTTCCAGGAGTCAAATTACTGAACAACTGTGACAATCCAACTCACTCACAGGAAGGCAAGTTAGACCTAACTCTTTGCTCCACTAATCTGCAAGATGATGTGACCTGGCAGTTGCAGCCATACTAATCAATGACCACTTTGTCTTGCAATCCACCTTATATCTACAGAGACTTCCACCCTCTCCTCCTCCGCCTGGATGGAACCATGAGCTTGTAAACTGAACCATCTTTGAAAACTTTGACTACCTGGTCTATAGAATACATTAATTGTCCCACTTTCTATTTTTTGAGGGAATTTAACATACTTACGGACAAATTCTATCTAGTTATATCGATTACCGCTCCAATAAGTAACACAAGATTCTAGGAAATGATGATGGAAATATTTCATGAACATAAAATATGAACGAGCGGCTAATAGCAATTTTAAAAGTTTATGTATGATGATACACGCAACGTTGTTCATTCTTAACTTTTGTATCCTTTAAAGCAAAGTAGTTTCTCTCTCATGACCTAACGTGCATTGTAGACATTGTGGCGATGAACTCACGCCCGGGAGATGACCTTTGACCCTAATTTCAATTTATTCTGCTCATATCAGCTAATTAATGATTTTCATAATTTCACTAAGAAAAACAATAAAAAAAAATTGCTCTTCACAAGTATGTATATATCAGACGGGACCAAACAACCATTTAAAATTGTGAAAGAAATAAAAACAGGCAAATTATTCTAGGTTTTTCTGTAAAACGATGAGGAGGAATAGGTGAAATACGGCTGACTAGAAACTTAACACAACACCGGACAAAGATCTTCAATGTTTGAATCAGTTAAGGAAATGGTTGGTAGTACGCGATGTGTATGGTCAAGATTGTTAATTTTGTTTTAGGTAGATAGAAACTTTCCCTATTTGTTTCAGTGAGACAGTTGCTTCTACGTTACCTAGAGGACCTTGTTAATAAGAATTTAATACACTGTTCATATGTGCGTACACACACACACACACACACACATATATATATATATATATATATATATATATATATATATATATATATATACTTGTGTATGTATATAAATATATACATATATATACATACATAAATACAGCCGAGATGAAGAGGACGAGGGGTGAAGTAAGAGTGAGTTACTCATCAGTAAATTTTCTTAGATTTAATCTTATTGAAGAGGCACCCTCAATAAGTGGGTAATGCTTCCTTTGCAAACAATTACAAATTCTAACTGTTTTCTGTACTAACGACCGCTTATCGGGAAGTACATGATTTTGTTCTGTCTCCACTGTGCTTAGTGTTGAGGTATCCGTTAATCACTTGATCGTTCCGGTAAGGCTAGGGTTTGTTTCCCGGGATCCCGGGATCCCGGACAATTTTCAATGTTTAATAATCCCGGGATATTTTCGCAAATCCCGGGAAATCCCGGGATAAAAATAAAGTACAAAAATAGGGACAGATTTGACTGCAGGATGGTTGTGGACTTGTTGTTCTGTTTATATTTTTATATACTGTAAATACAGACAATTTCTGTCATTATCCTTATGATAATAATGATAGATGTCTAGGTTATGTCACTGTTTTGATATTTATATAAAATACTTTATATTTTCAGTGAATTGCATTTTCCCATCAACAGCATCTTGCTAAAATTGCTAAAATCTTGTAAAATTTCAAGTTGCAACGCTTTTGCAAGATAAGGCCTGTCAAATAAATCCATGGAGGGAAGATAAAGCGTCTGTTTCAGTGTTTCCAGTTTATTGCAGTAACTAAATCTATAGGGGACAGGGGTGTAAAACCGTGACAAAATAATCATGTACAAATTTGCAGATTTTTCAAGACGAGCATATTCCTTCTTTATCATGTGGAAACGTAGTATTACTGTTTACCTATTGCTTTATTTTGTATATTTGGGACGGTAATCACGCGAAGCAGTCCCAACAGAGTGTATGCTTTGAACAAGTTTGCAGCAGGTTTCGAACAAGAAGTGTTTGTGATGAGTGACTGCAGCCCATGTGGGGTACCGTCCACTGTGTCGTGTTATACAAGATCTTGTTCTGTGAGAAACTTCTCATTCATTTACTTCATGTTATAAATAAAGAATGCATACGTTTAATTTTTCTTCATCTATTTTTACTACATTTTCTGTCATTAAATACTATTTTTATTTCACTGAGTATAAACGAAAACAAATGTATTTTTTTTATCAGTGATAATGAACTATAATTTACATTTTCATTCGCACTGGAGTTTGGAAGCAGAACAAAAATAAAATAGTAAACGAAGCATATTTTAGTTCTTGTTCTTATTCCTCTTACTTTGTTGACAAACAAAGTGTATGCTGTAATTAAACATTGGGTGGAATTAATAAGACAGTCAATCTACAGTAATATTTCTGCATATCTAGTAATGCTAAGCACATCAAAAACCTGAAAGGGAAAAAAGGTATAATGTGTAATTTTAGACAATTGAAAATCCCGTGAATTCCCGGGATCCCGGGATTAGGACTAATTTTATCCCGGAATCCCGGGAAAAAGAAAACGATAATCCCTAAGTAAAGAATGAAATCCTACTGACATGAAACTCGTATTCTATTTTTGTTATCCATCTCCGAAAGAAAAAACTACTGAGCGAAAACGTTAGGTCTCCACTTTGTGAGTCTAATGATTGGCTGACACAAGTGAAACACTTGTAGATGTTGCCACCTGTTAACCTATTGGGTCTTATGTTATAGAACGTCGATGTTATCTCGAGCAGCAACTAGCTATTATCAGTTTTTTCTCAGCGATCCTCTCTCTTCATTTATAACGTTTATCATTTTTTTTTATCTTTTAGACACTTCTCCTAACGGGGTGGCATCAGAGAAAATACAACGCAAAGATCCCTGGTACGCTCATCCTTTAAGTGCTGAGTGGTGGATGAATCGCTGTCCGAAAATTTTCCGGAAGATTAGGTGCTTCATACAACTAAAAAGAAGGCTGCTCCGCAGCGTGGCATTAAAACCCCTAAACGTACAGCGTCCTTCACTTCTACACTGCATCAACATAGTGCTTCCTGGACAAGAGACACTTCCTTTCAAATACCCTTTTCTACGTCTTCCTCTCCTCCTATCTCCTGACACTTCGAATTGTACCTTCTTTTAATCATCATAATTTCGTCCATTCTTTCCATATGAGCAAGCCATCTCAAGACACTTATCCACCCTTTCACCAACATAACTTTTAGCACTTCTTTATATCTCCACATTTTGAAGACTTTCAGTTCCTTGACGTGCTACACATATTACACAAACCGTTCCTCTAAACAAAGTCAACATTCAACATTCGCACTTTGCTTACATAAAGAATGGATGGTTCAACTATTCATTCATACATTTCATCTCTGGCTTCTGCACACAATCTGAGTCTTCCCAGTTGTCCTGCACACACCCTGCTCCCTTTAGTGATTTACCTACTCCACTCTCCACTTCTCTCACCCTATCATCGCCCTTCACACAATGTTTAGGTCATCGATCGATCAATTGCTGAACTTACTTTCGTTCTCATGTGGACAGAATCTCTGAGGTTTCCAACCGCCTCCGGAAAGACTGACATAGCTGAATCTCAAAAGTCACTGTATGGTAGACGCTGAATAAACACTTACGACATTTGCAGAATCACTAATTGCGGCAAGCGTTCATATGTTACAAATATCTCCATATATATTTAACACACACACATATATATATATATATATATATATATATATATATATATATATATATATACATATATATATATATATATATATTGCGATGTGGGAAACCACTTCCTAAGCAAAGCCAAACCTCTAAACTGCCTTGCAATCCAAATAAAGTAATTTTCATACCGATACCTAACTGAGGAAGGGCATGAGAAACTCAGCTCCTACGTAAATTTCTCTCCATGCTCCTGTTTTTGGTGCATCTGTTTATCTTTCCTAAAGACCTGGTGACTGCTTAAATTACCTCTTTTCTGATAAAAGGTGAATGGAGACAAAGCCTGCTGAAATCTGCCAGAAAGGTTGAGTTTCCCCATAAAAACTGGTGAACATGGGTTGCCAGAAGTCACCAGGATTCGGAAGATTCCAATATAGAAAAAGAGGTGACTGAACTGCCATCTTGCGATTCCAGTGACCTCTGGAAGGAGCAAGAAAATAACCCCCCGAGGTCATATAAGGCGAGAGACTGCGGTTGTCAGCCTTAGAAACCTGTTGGTAACAGACTGAAACACATCCCCTTGCATGCTCCTTATTGAGCTAACCCCTCCACGTGGTCACCTTTCAACCACCCAGTCACATTACCTATGCATTCCCATTGAACTCATCCCTCCATTCCTGGTGAAGTTGACGAGGCCCCTCCATCGCTCCATAATAAGGTAACATCCTGATTTGAGGTTCTTTCAACAGTCACGTATCTTTAATCTTTCCCTGTACTCTCATTTTCTTTTCTGAAGTGCGAGTTATCACAAAGACCTAACTCACTTAGCTCAGTGTGAATTGTAATGCAAGCATATCGTAACAGAATCGAGTTATCTTGGCACCCTCTGTGCAACCCTCGATTCGCCCGAAATCATTATAATTATCCTTGTGTAACTGCTGGCTATATCAAATTGCAGACAGTATATCAGCTGTGGAAACATCGACATGTCTTGTGCTCCTTGCAGTGAAAAGGCCACTGCAATTAATTCTTCAGTATCCCTTTCAAGAGGATTAATCATAGACTCTTCAATAACTGAACCAGTGATAGCATAACTAACCACGTGGCAGCCCCCTGTTGTATCTGCCTATCATTCCCCAGTCTTCTGATTGATGTGTTTAATTGTAAATATATTCCATTTAAAGTAAACCTAAATGTTTATCTGCAACAGCCCCTTGTTGATGTATGGCCTTCAGCCCAACTGTGTCTCTATTTAGTGTCCTACCTGACCTAGAAATTGCAGTCAGAATCTCAAGGTGTATTAGTAAGGCCCCCTGTTTACGAGCTACTCCCAAGATTGGACCCCTGAACAAGGAATACAGTAAGTAGGCCAGGTGAGAACCTAAAAATATACATATTATTACAAATATTACCCTGGTCGACTTCTTTCTTTATTTAGTAGTATAAAAAGAAAAGAAAGAACCAAAGCTTTCTCTTTGTGAAGCAGTCTAGGGAGGGAGGCCAGAGAGCTGGGTTTGTTTTCCAAAAACACCAACCATCATCTGGGGATACGAAGTTTAGTTGAGGGCCGTATTCAACAGGGTAGGTTTTACTAGGATCACCTTTCCGTTGCAATGAAAACTAAGGCGGTCTTCCAGGTCAAACGGAAACAAAGGGAGTTCGGCTGCATTCTTTTCGCACTCGAAAGGGACGTGAAGCGTTTCTAACTTGGATAGGTCTGTGGTGCATTTCTATACTGTGACTGGAAATAACTGTGGTGCATTTCTATACTGACTGAAAATAATAAGTGAAAATCCACAATTACATATATAAACAAAAACTGTATTGTTCAAAATACAAAAACAATTATAAATGGTAGCCCCCAATTTTAGTAATATTTTGTATTTGAAACATGAAATTTTTTTCTCTTATACATAATTGTAGATTTTCACTTATTATACAAATTGGTTTCTGAAGCCAATCCGTTTGAATAAAACACCTAATTGGCTAATCTATATCAATTTTGCTGTTATTAAATTTAATCATTTCCATGTCCCGGTTAAAGTTCATTTATAATGCATATATTGAAAGGTACTATGGCGACCAATTAAACTAAGATAACTCAATCTCATGAAAGTTTACGATGATAAAATACAATTTATACTAATGGTGAAGCTAAGATAAATGAACTTTCTTTGCTTCCATGTCTTTAGATATCAGCGTAATTATTTGCACGTAGATAGTCCTTATTTCACGTAGCATTTTTTGCATGAGTCCAGGTTCAAGTAAGCTGCATTTTGTAGAAGATAAAAAAAATTCCTTTGGTGAAGTCATGGGGCGATGGTGCTGGGATTCTCAACGAAAATTATACTTTCAAACGTAATAACAGGCTCCTCGTTTAATGAAGCGCCGAAACCTGAAGGTAATTCGTTAAGTAATTTTCAGTGGGGAAAAAATATTGTCGAATTAAACGAAAACATTAGTCTACCTTAGCCTATTCACTACCTCTGTGGTGGTACTCAATCTTTTATTAGCGATGGCACCCAAACTAAGGTAATCATTACCGTGGTACCGCGTCTTCACCATCCCACCATATCGCATGAATTAACTTCTTATTTAATCAATATTTAATATATATATATATATATATATATATATATATATATATATATATATATATATATATATATATTAGATTGGAAACTGATAATAATTATATGAAGACTTCCGCAAACTTTTTTTTTTACAAATGTTCATTGCGGACGATCTAGCCAAGACAAAATTCATGACAATCTTGCGGCACCCCTAGGCACTGTCTGGGTGCCAAGGCACCCAGTTTGAGAATCACTGCACTACCTACCACCATTCGCCCACAGAGCCCATATCCCCATCTCCCGTACTTTATCCTCCCATGCTTTATCGTATAAATCAACCATGGCACCTGGTGATAAAGAACATTTCTCTTCTCTTTATGAACAACAAGGAATAAAAGAATAAAACACTGCTTGTCGCTTAATGTATAAAAAGTTGGCGTCACAATATCGGAGACGAAAAAAAAACAACGTTAACTGACAGAAATTAAAAATAATAAGAAATATTAAAATAAAATTTTGGTTTTTCTTTAAAAAAAAAAAAAAAGGCCACTCGACGCAGACTTAAAAGATATAGTACAGTCAAATTATGCGTTTGATATATTCCATCTCCTGTAAGAATACTTGTAATATACAAACAGGTGCAAAAACAATAAGCTAAAGAAAATAAGGCAATGACTAGAAAAAAAAAAAACAAATTAGATTGGAAGTTTAACATGAATTTCTGGCCTCATGAGAACTTTTCCTATATTCTTCTCCCATTTACAAGAAGCCGCCTAGCAACAACATCGCCACGCCCCCCTCCCGCCCTCCACCACCCCCTCCTCTTTCATTTTTCCTCCATTGTATGTCAAGCCGACAGATTATGGCACTAAATCATTCCTTCCATAGACCCCGTATAAATGAAAATAAGCGAATGCCCAGGTGATCATACAGTACCCTGTATTACCAGTCAGTCACTGGCTGTCTACAATGTGTCTATTTAATCTATAAACCTGCTCGCCACAACTGAGGTCATAGCGCCGGAAGTCCTAGTAGGCTAAAAATTAATAACATTAGTGAACTAATTTATTACTTGTCAAAACTTCAACCCAAAATCATTTCAAGTCAATGGACCGGTTCTTTAATTTTGCCTCTGTTTTAGGAGAGGTTAAAAATACAGGGTTGCTGAAGCCAGAAATGATAGTCAAATTTTAAGAATTCTTTGTCCAAAAATAATTCTGGGGTAATATTTTTTTTATCTCTGAGTTCATTCACAGATAAAAATGATTTTCAGTATGATTCTTCTTTCACCCCTGCGGATAAATACACGAAGTACAGCCAGACTATTTTTCCTTATTTTCGTCGTCTTTCTTATACCTTGAGTGTGCGTGGGCTTGTGCTAGCCTCTGTAAACACTCGAACGCACTCCAGTTAACCGTAGCAGCTGGCCTGCGAGGCTCACTGTTTTGTTAGTACTGACGTTACCTTCAAATCCACCATTCTTCAGTCAAGGATGATTAAGGATCAATAATGGCTGGTTACGGTAAATGTATGGTGCTCAAGGATATGCAAAGCATAGAAATTCTTCCCCAAGAATAGTTGCTTAGTATAGTAGGTCTATGTGACCCGCCAATATGCCTAGATTGTTTCTAGGATTTTCAAAATAATTTAGCCCTCAAATTTTTCACAAACTATCTGAAAAATAATGAAAAATCGCATCCTACAAGAAATGTTGAAACTACTGCCAATTGTAGATAAGTCAATAAAAACTTTATTGTATAGTTTCAATTTTTTTTCTTAGTATTATTACAAAATTTGAAAATACTGTATCCGTAATTTTAATAGAGAAAAATATATAAGTATAGACTAAAGTATAGAGTTTTCACACAAAAAATCTGAAAAATAATCACACCTGAAATTCTTGAAACTCTGCCAAAACATATTTTGTTTTAATTTATATAAGGAATAAGAAATAAATTTAACGTTCACAAATATTTTATCGTAGTGGAAACAATAACTTCTGTTTCATGGAATTAAAACGGCTTTTTTTCAGACTATGTCTACATAGATAGCAGCCTTATATGCATATTTTTGTTTTATTTTATCTCAGCCTGTTTAATTTCAACTGCCTTAAATCACAAACGACAAAGAAAATATTACCTCAGAAGTATTTTTGGACAAAGAATTCTTACAACTTTACTATCATTTCTGCCTTCAGCAACCCTATATTTTTAACCTCTCCTGAAACAGCGAAATTGTTACGGTGCTTTCCCCTTTAAAACAACTGATCATTCATTTAGAATTCTTTTTTCCATATTTTTTTTAATTCGAACACATGCAAAGTTTTTTCCAAAATCCATTTTCATATAATTTGAGTAATGAAAAAGCTTAACAGGGCAAAGGTTGACGCAACATATGTGAGAAAAGAGATTTTCACGAGTAAGGAGAAAAGATCCAAAAGTCAAGAAAGTGAATTTATTAAGTAATAAAAAAAGAGTCTTGGGAGACGAGGAGAGGGAAATTTTATCAGGCAAGATGGTAAGAAATGGAATTGTTATTAGGACGTTTTAGAAGGGAAGGAAAGGAAGTTTATACAGGTATGTGAAGGGGTTTGTTAGAAAATAAGAAGGGGTCCATTATCTCGCAAGAAAGGAAATCTCATCGGGTTAGAAAATGGAGATTCGTGAGGAAGCAAAAGGAAATTTCACTAAGGAAGAAAATTCAGTTTAACATATAAAAAAATGAAGTTTTTTCGGGAAAGTAAATAACATTTCCTCGTGTGAAAATGAGTCATTATCGTGGGAAAAGGAATTCTTTAAAGGTACGAAAAGGGAGGAGCTTTGGGTAACAAATGAGAGTTTTATCACTAAAAATATACAGTTTTTATGCACTAAGAAAAGTTTGTATAATATAAAAACTAATCATCTGACAAGAAATTGGGTTTTTACATAATACAAATGCGAGGGGTTTTAAGCCATTTACAGTTATTTAATAAATTCATCATTATGTGAAGAAACATTTCTTTACTATGGTAAGAAAAATGATTTTAACATAACATGAGAATCAGAAGGATCACAAATACGTTTCAAAGGTATTAAAAGGGAGTTGCATCAAGTCAGATAGGAAATTTAAGACGTTTCAAAGGTATTAAAAGGGAGTTGCATCAAGTCAGATAAGAAATTTAATAAAGTAAAAATTTGACCTTAAAGAGCAAAGAAAAGAATGAAACTGAATCTTGAAATATTAAGTACTTCAAGATACAGATAGCTTTTTCTGCCAAGAAGACTTCAGTTAAGAAAAGTGAGTTCACTTGTTATTAACTACGTTTTACAAGGGTAGAAAATTATTTCTATATGTGGAGGCCCTATCTTCTCTCTCTCTCTCTCTCTCTCTCTCTCTCTCTCTCTCTCTCTCTCTCTCTCTCTCTCTCTCTTTCTCATAGTGATTTCTTTCCTGGATAGCCTCTGTAAATTATAATACAGAATTGTTAAGTTGAAGTAAGGACTTAGGAGCTATATGGTTAATAAATTGTTTTCCTCTATATTTCTCATATATAAAGAATATGATCAAATTTATGCTTTGTCTCTATTCTCAATGTGTGTGTGTGTGTGTATGTGTGTGTGTGTGTTTAATGTAAAGCTATCTCAATATTTACCCAAATTTATCATAATTATGGAAATATCTAATCATTATCAAAACTAAATGGGAAAACCCGACCGATTATTGTCTATGCAGCCCATATTCTTCCACTGCGAATAAGAACACCTTTAACTTATTGTAATGCTGAATCTCAAATAATTTGCGAACTCCATTATGATTCCCTATTCAAAATAAAACGTTATTTCACTTTCATGTTTATTGAATATAGAATCATCCAAGCCTAGATAAACTTAGCAGTTTTACATTGCAGTGATATAGAATATAGGGTTATGTATAAAAAAAGAAGACAAAATATAAGACGTAATCAAAGAGTTAAATCTAAAAGGCACAATCTACGATGAAGTACTTTTAGGAACATCATGAAGCTGATATAAATACATTAAAACGTATCCACCTTAAGCCCTAACTTTATTTTTGCGAAACAGAAAGCGCAGGATTTTGTAAGTTAATGCTGAAGTTAAACAGTTTAACAGGGGCAGCCATATTTCCCGTTTTATGAGGTCTCACTATCAGGCTGGTCGAGCCATAAATTTCCAGCCTAATAGACGACTTTGAATGCTTGGCAACGACAAAGGTAACTTTGGGAAGAAAAGTAAAACGACAGGAGGAGGAGGAGGAGGAGAAGAGAAGGAAAACGTCGTAAAGAGAATAAACGACAGGAAATGTACAGGATGGACAGGCGTGATCATTGGAAAAGTTTATAAGATGACTGAATAACTTCCAAGCTAAAGGACCGGCCGAAAGAATAATAAGAGAATAAGAGATTTGTTCTTCAAATATAGGACGTACAAAAGAGGGACGAGAAGACCCGGTGGTTCGAAAGCTTGCCAACTGGTGATGCAACGTCGCCTTTCACTGATCTTGCAAAAGCACGTGGAGATCATTTAGCATCAAAGGGGGGTATCGTGATTCTGAGAAATGTTTCAGTAATATATGGAAATTGCTTTTATGTCAGACCCGATGTTTCTTCATCCCTTTTCCCCATGCGAGGGCCGACAGATCAGGCAACCTTTTTACCTTTCCTGGCCTAAGTTTCTTGGATAAGAAAATGATGAAACAAGGAAGAGAGTCAGACCCCCCTCGAGGAAAAGTGAGGCCCGCCCATTAAAAAACAAAAGGTTGCAAGAATAAAGGAACACAAAAGTGCATCAACCAAATCCTAAAGAGTGAAGAAAAGAACTAAATTGAAGCAAATATGGTCTTACCGATTGATATAATCTTTACTTATCTTCTTATATATAAAATGGAATGCCTATACTGTATATAAGCTTTTATATTTGTGCGCTGTAGAAATCTGCACCGCTTGACCGAAAAGACAAAATTTGGCAAGTGGCCATCATTTGGCCCAACTTACATAATAGGGTAGGTTTCAGACCCATACCCCCTTCCCCTTCCCCCTCCCCATCCCCCTTCTCTTTGTTACTTAAGTGGTAAATAAAACTCTGCTAGTTTATCATACCTCATTTCATCTACTCCAGACCCTAGAAATATATCATGGAAAATGCTTTTCAGTCACCACAGTAATACCTGGATAAAAGGGACAGACAGCATAGTCATATCTGGATAATATGGGCAGTCACCACAGTAATACCTGGAAAAAAGGGGCAGTCACTACAATAATACCTAGATAAAAGGGACAGACAGCACAGTAATATCTGGATAAAAGGAACAGTCACTACACTAATAACTAGATAAAAGGGACAGACAGGACAGTAATACTGGATAAAAGGGACAGTCACCAGAGTAATACCTTGATAAAGGGGACAGGCAGCACAATGATAACTGGATAAAAGGGACAGTCACCAGTAATACCTGAATAAAAAGGACAGACAATACAGTAATACACTGATAAAGGGGAGAGACAGTACAGTCATATCAGGATGAAAGGGACAGTCACCACAGTAATACCTGGTTAAAGGTGTCAGACAGCACAGTAATACCTGGATAAACAGGGACAGCCACCACAGTAATACATAGATAAAAGGGAGAGTCACCACAGTAATCCCTGGGTAAAAGGGACAGTCACCACAGTAATAACTGGATAAAAGGGACAGTCACCTCAGTAATACCTGGATAAAAGGGACAGTCACCACAGTAATACCTATATAAAAGGACAGTCATCACGGTAATACCTGGGAAAAGGGATGGACAGCAATAGTATACCTGTCAGTTCACCCACTACTGTTCGAAGGGTGAAACCCTTCGCATGAAAGAAGTAGAACTGTCAGCCACTCCCTTCTCCCTTCCCTACACCTTCCCCCTCCCTCCCCCTCCCCTTTCCCTTTTCCTTCCCCCCCACGTAGACTGTCTTTCAGAGTTTTCCTGGGTAGTGCTGGGTTGGTCAGTATATATATATATATACATGTACAGTATATGCATATGTACGTATCTATACATACATATGGACACGTTGATCAGGTATTATCTCGATGGTTTATGGTCATTTTGTTTTTTCATATTTTTTTTCTATGATTTGTCTCTGAATTCTCGGATTGACAATAAAATTAATGAGATTATAAAAGGAGTATGAATTCACATAGGCTGCAATTTGAATAACTGTACACTTGGCATTACAGAAATAAAGGCAATATAAACCTAATCAATAGCTTATAAAAACTCGTATTTAGCGTAACTGAAAGGATGAGCCGGTGAATTTAATATGGCTTAGTCATGCGGAAAGAATGGAAATTGATACGTTGGCGAGGAAAGTATGCAGGTAAGAAGTATTGGAAGGGATGAGAAGAGGGAGATCTAGAAAAGGCTGAGTAGATGGTGAGAAAAAGGTCCTAAACAGGAGGCATCTCAACATTCAGGGAGTGAAAGAGACTTTGAAACACAGAGGTGAGTGGCGGTTTGTGCAAGGGGACGAGGCGACGCTCCGACGCGATACTGATGGGCCTAATATATAGGTGATGTTGTGGAAGTGGCTCTGTCTTTTCTGTGGAGCCACTCAATTAGGGAAAATGGCTTTGTTATGTTTAAGGATACTTTCAAAATTTATCAAAACATCTTGTTTGTATAATATGAATGGATACGTGTTCTTTATTAGGTAATCAGAATGCAGAGAAAACAATATAAAATGTCTTCCACAATGCCAAAATAATCTACCAGATTTAATTATTAGGCCGCTACCTCCCACTGACTTCCCTGACTTATGAAAGAATTTCATCAGAGCTCGGCTGCACCGCATCTCGTAATTACGAGAGCTGGTCGGAATTAAATATGAATTTTTGGCCAGAGCAAGAGATAAAATCAGCGGCAAACAAATTTACAATTAATTAAAGTTATCCCTCTCTGCCACTAGATGAGTGAAATATGAGACTCATAGCCTGCAAGGAATCGTACCGAACTTTTCTTGGAGCATCTCGCGGAGGAAAATTTTTGTCAGCGCGTTTTTAAATCCTAGTTCTAAACATATTTTTGATTGAAATCTAATTTTTATAATGTCTAGAAAAAGATTACCTGAGTAATCATCTTGTTTTTAAGAGATGTTGCCGTTGTGCAATAACCATCAATGAGTTTAAACTTTAATTGAGGCAGTTACGAACTATTAGTCGTTACGTGAGGATGACTGGCGTGTGCGTCTCAGAAATTCTCTTGAGGATTTCACAAGAGCAGAAAACAAATTATGGCATTAGCCTTGATTATAACACTCATCACAGAGGAAGAAATAGGACGTGATATGAGGAAAGGTCTAAGTCAGGTCTAAAGGAGAGAGAAAAGAATGAGGAGGGAGGTTTCACAGCGAAAGAAGCATTAGATTTGCCTCTTTGGGAGATAAAACATTTTACTAAGGAGCTAACTGGTAGACTGATAATACAACATTTTGTCACCACTGCGTCTAAAAGAACGTGAAAAACCGAATGTCAGATACATCAGGTAGGGACTGATAGAAGATTCATACCAATGTTATGCGTAGGAGGAAAGTGGATCAAGTAATGATTTTCAACATAGCCTTGAATATTTTCAGGTTCAGAAACAGTAAAGAAAAGCTTAGGCTATCATAAACGAGATGAGAGGAAAGCTGCTTGCAAATTTCCGTTACGATCTTACCTAATATCAAACTATATTTAACAAAAAGTCCGGTTATAAGAGAAGGAAGTGAGAAACAAACAAATGAACACAGAAATAACAATGAGAAGCTTTCGTTACCTCTGAGAGAGAGAGAGAGAGAGAGAGAGAGAGAGAGAGAGAGAGAGAGACTAATTAACGAACACAGAACCGATTTCCAACAACAAAGGCTGAATATCACGACAATCATTACATTTACGCCATGGCTTAATATTCAGTGACCCGTAATAATAACTTATAATAAGCAATGATTAAAGCGTAAAATACATGTGTCGTGTGGGCTAATGACGTGCAGGGTACGACAATAACGGCAGAGATAGCGCGCCATAAATGCACGACGTCCTGCATGATTACAGGGTTTCACAAGACATCAGTCTCTGTCCTTGGTTCATCTGCATTTCAGCGTCAGTGTTCAGCACTTTGATTGTAACTGATAACAAACGGGAGGTTTATAATAATAATAATAATAATAATAATAATAATAATAATAATAATAATAATAATAATAATAATAATAATGAATTATTTCAGACAATTTATAATGGAAGATTAGCTCAAGTTTCCACATAAGCTTCTTATCGTTTGTAAATAAATAATGATGATAAATATTCTAGTGCTGAATGCTTCCATCTTCTTAACTGATGTTTACAGAGATACTAAAACTATTTCAGTTAAGTACGATAAAATTTTTCTGTTGATATGACTCTTCGGTTCAAATCTTATTAGGTGTTGCAAAAAGTCCGGAAAGACCTGTTACAATTATAATACACAGACGCATCTGTATTTAAGCGTAAAATCACAATAACACGTGATGTATATATGCACAACACCAGCTTCATTTTCCCTGTGGTCCAACTGCGTCGTATATATACTACATGTGTATAGTATACATTCACACAAATATATATATATATATATATATATATATATATATATATATATATATATATATATATATATATATATATATATATATATATATATATATATATATATATATATATATATATACAGATGTGTATTATACTTGCGTTATGTATTTGCGTATGTGTTGTAATACCGTAATCATTTCCAAGCGGTACTTATTTATTATTATTATTATTATTATTATTATTATTATTATTATTATTATTATTATTATTATTATATCGGTTGATAAAGCTATCCACATGAAAAAGCACACCAAAGAGGCCACTGACTTGACATTCAAGCTTTCAAAGAATGTTGGTTTCAACCTCCCACCGCAGACCCCACACTGCAGCAGTAACTGATCATTATACAGAGCCAGTGATTTTTCATCGCCCTGGGGGAGACGTGACCCCGCGACATTAGAGTGGCATTCCACGACACTAACCACTACACTAGCGGACCATCTACATTTATAAGTAAGTATAAATCAATTCGCCTTTGTATGCTCAAAAATTTCCTGTTTGTATTTATAGTGACATTTACCCACAAGCACACATTCAGACGCGGCACAAAACGTATAATAACGGATTACGTGACATACTTGACTTCTCCCTCAGACTTTCCCAAAGTTGGCTTCTTTTTTTTTTTTTTTTTTGGCAAGGCAGGGGAATATATTTAGATGCTCATTCTGAAGGCTTTGCATTTAGATAAAAGTATTCTATAATTAGCGAATGACGTCACTCGTTTACTGGGATAGATAAATAGTAATACTTATACTTCCGTTTCTATATGGTAAACACACACACATGTATATATACATATATGTTACAAGAAAACAGAATTAACACTTTTTTGAAAGTGTACGTAACGTGCTCCAACAATCTTTCTTCAGGAAAAGGCGTATGAAGGTTCGCTCACGATAACACTATATCCATTTTTCTCCCCTCTCTCTCTCTCTCTCTCACCGTGTATCGCCTCTCTCTCTCCCTCTCTCCGTGTATCGCCTCCTCTCTCTCTCTCTCATCGTTTTCAGTTCACCCACCCGAATCTCACTCATTCTCACCAAAAGCAATTAAATGGACTATTTAAAGAAAATTAATAGTTTCTACAAAAATAAGTTTATTATTCAAATAACCCAACAAGAAATGATAAAACAAAGCAAAGATTAAAATGCATAATAAACGAATTATCGAGTCAGATAACTAAACTCTGAACTGCAAAGCACTTCTGATTAAAGAAGTCTCACTATGGCTAATAGCCTGAAATATCCAAACTCACACATACTCCCCAAATCAATAACTAAAGTCATGTCAAAAAAAAAACAGTCTACCACATGTTATTCGAACCAGTCCACACTGGCCACAGACATCTTATCTGCCGATTTCAAAGCCTGGATCCTCTCCAAAGCTACGTCTTTTCTATCACGTTAATGAACGATCAAACTCACTTTTAGGGCAGATTTTGGCAAATCTAGATCAAATTAACGCACGTACTCCACGAATATACATAACACTTCGGAGATCACCTGACTGCCAATATTGCTGAGGTTCTCACGCAGATAGCTGAGGAATCAAACTATTTGCTGAATACAAACTTTTACGACTGACGGCTCTGTCAGTACCAAAAAATTCTTCCATCACATCTTAAAGCATTGAAGCTATGAAATGCATATAAAATAAAAAATTGTAGCAGCAATATTTTCTGAAATATATATATATATATACATAATATTAAAATTAATTTTACATTATTAAAAAGTATGCTATATAATAGCTAATAATTATAAAAATTTAGTTTTGCAAACGAACAAAATAAAAGTAAAATAAAAACTAAAAGCTTTTAATAAAATTAAAAAACCTATAAATTCAGTGAAATAACAGAAAAAATGTAAAAAAAAAAAAAAAAAAAAAGGAAATGGTACAACCGGACTTATTGTTAGAGGTGTGGCTGCTTACATCGAGAACAGAATAGTCAAAGAAAGGTTTCTTATGGCCGAAGATTCTTTTGATTTTAAAATGCAGCCAGTTCGATAACTGACACCTCTATGGGAATCGATGCGGACTTTCAACAAGCGTCGGGTAGATCCGACGTAATTTCCAAAACTACAATTTGAACAAGCATATTCATAAACAACGAAAGAACGCATTACCCCGGGAAGGATGTCTTTGAATTTGAAAAGTCTCCTTATTGTTAAAGGGTTTTTGAACACAAATTTTAAATTAACGTATGGGTACATGGTGACTAGGGCTATTGTCAATTCACGTCTAAAGGCTGCATTTTTAACATATGGTAATGAAAAATAACATTAATTTCTTTGGAACTTGAGGACTTTATATACCGGGCTGATAAATATTGTTTAAAAACTTTTTAACAATTCTGTTAAAGATGTCAGGATAACAGTTATTATTAGAAAGCGCCTCAAGAAATTGTATTTCACTGTGAAAATTATTCCAATCCGAACACAGGGGATAGGCTCTGAATAAAAGTGTGTTTACTGAATTCTGCCCAAATGTCAAAGAGCAGTTGCTAAAAAAAAGTTAGACCCAAACCAGTGTACGCCTTTTTTTTTTTTTAAATAACTGTGAGAAATCTCCCATTACAACGTGAAATATTTGTCTAGGAAATTATTATTTGATTCTATTTCCATCGTACACCATATATTCTGATGAAATGTGTTGACGAAGTCAAAAAACATATTGTCATGGGAGTTTTCTTTAAACAATAAAAACGTGTCATCGACGTATCGTCTGTAGAAAATGGGCCGAAATAACTCTGGACATTGTCTAAGAAATAGTTCTTTGAGGTGGCACATAAATATATTGGCGAATGCACAGTAGGACCCAGTGGTGACCCCACTGCCATGCCATCAACCTGTTTGTACAAATTTTTGTTATAAACAAAGTGGGTATCAGTCACCGCAAGCTCAAGGAGCCTTCTAAAATTATTTGAATCAGAGCCACTGAATAAAGTATTTTCGGCAGGGAAAAGCTTCCCAAGTACAATTTTTATTGTTTCTTATGTTTGCGCAGTTTTTTGTTAAAACTCCATACTCTAACATACATTATCTTCTTCCCGATAAAAGCCCGGAAGCAGTATTTTTACATCTTGTAACAAAGACAAGAATCTTATATGAAAATGAGCGATACAAATTTCAATGAGTGAGAGAGGGTGACTTGTCCTACATTTATAGATAACCACGAATATATGACTTTCCTGTCTCTCTAATGTTTCCATAGTTCATACAAAATTTCCTCAAATACCACTCTTATATTTCTATTTAATAGCTTCCTTACTGAAAGCGTCAAAAGAAGAAGAGAATAGGGGCTTTGAAAGAGTTTCAGGAAGACGTTTGTATTTTGTTTATCATCTGCACCCATTCTCTCTCTCTCTCTCTCACACACACACATATATATATATATATACATATATATATATATATATATATATATATATATATATATATATATATATATATATATATATATATATATATATATATATATATATATATATATATAACATATATACACGTTTAACTGAATCACGAAAATATGTAACGTGATGAATATATAAATAAATGGGAAAGGACTGGCATTGCCTTTATATTCACATCTACATACATACATACATACATACATATATATATATATATATATATATATATATATATATATATATATATATATATATATATATATATATATATATATATATATACATACATATAGACAGATAGATTAGTAAATCACTCCATAAGGTTTCCTTAATAAATGGCTCCCGAATGACCAAGCCACGATCTCCCGAACCATTTGCCTTAGCAGCGGAATAAATAAATAAAAAAAAAAAAAAACACTAAAAGAGACGAGTAAATCAAACTAATTAGAATACCAGGGGACCAATTTTTCTAAATAAGGAAGAGGAGACGCCGGAACGAACCTCACAGAAGGGTTTGCTTAACACATGGCTCCCCTGAGAAGATCAGCCCCAAGCGAGAGTAATTACACTTCGTAATGATATTTAATCACGCAGGCCATTAGAAAGGCAGCGAGAGCGAGTAATATCAACAGGAACCCTGTAAATTAGACATACGATGTTACTTGCCACCTAATTAGGTGTTCCGTGTACACAGAGCAGCGCAAGAAATGACCACTTTCGTCGTGTGGCACCCTCCGCCCTCGGGGGGTTATGGGCTAATGGAGGATCCCTGCACTGCTGGAAATTAACCTCCGTGCCACTTTACTATTGCGTTAGTTCATTTTGTTATTTGTAGCGTATATTCCTTAATACGTTCGTAGAATTATCCATTCTCTTAAGTGTACAACTCTGCATTGAATAGAATATTGTGTTTTACATAACTGTACCCTTCGTTCTAATTTCACAATTTGAGTCGTTCGTCAACTCCTCTAACTTGTGGATATCAAAACAGGAACGAATTTGATATCCACTCTAAACTACAGTTGTTATGTGTTGCGCTCGTTAAATCACCTGTCATCTTAATCCCAATGAATTACGCATTCACATGCATTCGTCTAGTGTCAAAGCCCTGAATGTCACAATTCTAAAATCAGATGTAATAATATCGAATTATTGCTCTTTTTTTCTTCACATACGGGTATTTTATGCGATGGAAGCTTGCCCAGGGAGTTATGGCGTCACTGCCTATGCCATAGGCTTATGTCCTCGTGGAAGGGATTGCATTATGACACTGACCTCATGTTTAAAATGTGAATGTAAATTTAATCATTTCTATTGTTTTGAATTTTCAAATCAGACGGTTCAGAATTTTACAGTTTTACTGAATGGAAAGTATGTTAAATCTTTTATTACTGTCATTCCAAAGGGACAAACATACATATGAAACAATTCCGGAAGTCCATTGCTGTTCAGGCTATTGTAAAACTTCCACACAATGCGGAAAAAGAAACATTTAGAAAATAACAGCAAAGAGAAATAAGAAAAAATAAATTACGAAATTTATTTCAACACTTTCCCTGAATTGGAAAAAATAGGATTTTGAATAAAACCAATTATAAAATTAAAGAACTCGATAAGGTTCCATTTTCGAAGTCCTTCAGGCATTGCTGAAATCCAGCGACGATTGTAATCAGGTCGTCGGGGCCATCGGTGGTCATGCGAGGTTGTTGCTCAGCCTTCTTTAGTAACCATACAGCCGCAGCACTGCCTTATATAGATTATCTTGGGATGGCAATGATTTTTTTCTTATTTGGTCACTGTAAATAGTTTATCTCTATGTTGAACAGGAATGATGTTTATGGCTTTGCAGTTTTCTTTTTAATAACACTTCGTAAAACCTGATTTTTTACTGTGCTACACTGTCAACGTACGACTGAATAGTGCCAGAGAATTTCTGTGCCATTCTTAGTTTCAATCTTGACTGTTTTCTTCCTACAGTAAATCGCAGATATCTGAACACCTCTAGAGAGGTTATAGAGATCTCATGCATAATTTCAAGCTTACACAAGAACATTCATTTACTGTACATACCATCCATACATACACTCATGATGCGGGTTTTCAAGCTGAGATTTCTGATAATAAGTGCATGACCTTAGTAACTAATAAATTGGATAACAACGCGGAAAGGTGAAGAGTATCAGTACCGGTATTAGCAGAGAGAGAGAGAGAGAGAGAGAGAGAGAGAGAGAGAGAGAGAGAGAGAGAGAGAGAGAGAGAGCATATCCTAATGTCAATCATCGTCCAGACATGCAAAAAAAATGGAGAGAAATCAAATACTATGACAAAACTAACTGAGAAACAGGTTCGTAATTAAAAGAAAGGAGAGAGAGAGAGAGAGAGAGAGAGAGAGAGAGAGAGAGAGAGAGAGAGAGAGAGAGAGAGAGAGAGAGAGAAATGGAACAAAAACAGAAACAACACGCTCCTAGGCTCTGGAAAGACCTGCCTTTATCGGAAATCTCAAGATGAAGCGATGAAGAAGTTACCTGAGGACACCCCATTGATCTTTAAACCCTGTACATCAGGAGGAAAACAATGGTGCATTTTAAACTATGCGTGTCACGCCGTTGAAATACAAGGCTATAATGGTTAACATTTCATGCAGTAATTACGTCAGGATCAAAATGCAAGGGAACGACCACGCGCTTTAATTTGGCCTAATTTGACTGAAGGTCATGAGATTCGTTAAATGACATACTTGACTTCAGTATTGCAGCAAAAACGGGGCTTTTAGTTTTACGAATCATTTTATGGCCTCGATTAGAGAAAATAAAACAAATCGTATACCCGTTTGACACTCAAATGATTATTGGCAATCGTTGTTTGTAATGAATGGCAATTTTCTTACGCTACATAACATTAGCAGTCACTTATGAAACTGCTGTAATTATCTGGCAGTAATTATTATCATCATTATTTGCCTCACTTGTAAGTACTTAATTCTATTCATTTAGCAAATGTTTCATGCATAGATCAAGGAAAATGCGAATAGTAAGAAAAACTGCTAATAATGATCTTGTCTTACATATAATTCGGATTTATGCATTACTAAAAAATATTTTGCACACTGGAAATTTCTAGCTATAAAAACTGAATCTAGGTGGCAGTTACTAACCACATTTAATAACATTAGATAATTTCCCTTTTCTTTCTTTCAATCATTTCCTTTTTTTTTGACGAAGGTTCATGAAAGAGGCAACTCAGCGATCTAATAGTCTACGAGCTAAAGAAGAGAAAATAAGGGTCAGTCTTAACCTCGAAGGAAACAGCAACTGCGCCCATTACAAAAAGCAAAGGGTACAAAAAATTACGAAAGCGGAAGTAGGGATACAGGCCTTGTCCACCTGAATTCCATCATAAATTAGATTTAAATTCCTCCTAAAAATAACAGATAAAAAGTAGTTGTACTGAATCTTGTAAAGAAAATTCCTTTCTTTGCGTAAAACTGAAATGCTCGTAGACAAGAATCTGACAGACAGGTTTTGTCGCTTAGACCATGGGTTTTGTATCCATGGATAACCAGAGATTCGTCTCATGAAGAAACAAGTAAAAAAAATGCGACGAAGTTTCTTCGGCGCAATCGAATTTTCTGTACAGCGTATAATGCTGTATGAAACTTTCAGCCACGGCCCGGTGGTGGCCTGTGTTGTTAGCACCTATAGCGGTGCGAGGGGCACGAGCATGGTAAATAGGCGGGTCAGTTTATGAAAAAAAGTCTGCCAGCCTCCAAATAATTTTGACAAATTGTTTTCCACTAGTTTCCGTTTGTATTACACATAGCGAAAGCGTGTGAGAAATCCTACCAACATGCGACCAGTTGAAAGTGATGTAAAAGTAGGTCAAATCCAAGATGGCTGACGCTGGCATTGAAATAAAACCACCGTAACAGATTTAATGGATATGTGTTTTAGTGTCAATTATTTGGCTTTTAGGCTGAAACACTTTTATAAATATTCAGTTTCATCAAGTAAGAGGTCTAACAGTAGTTTATCCAAGATGGCTTCCAATATGGCGGGAAAATAATTGAGATGAACTGGTAAATGTTCACTTAATTTTGTATGTCTATGCCACTGCTCATGTTATTTTTCAGTAATTTACTTATTAAGCTGATAATTTTGTTTATTTTTAGTATGATGTGCAAATTGCTTATCAAAGTTTTTTGTTTGCTTTCAGGTTTTGGCAATGAGCACAAGTCCAGAACAAGACAGTTGTCCAATTTGTGTGAAGTCTCTGGCCGACAATGATGATGTTGTCCAGATTCGTCAAAACGGTGCTGATGGAATTAATGCAGCAAGCATTCAGCGAGGAGAATTGTTGTGATTGCTGGCTGTAAAGTACATTCTAATTGCTGTAAACGATACATAAACCAGCTTGACATTGCAAATCATCTGAAGAAGAAGGAGAACCCTACTCAGACAGTTAGAAGTACACATGTGTCTACTGGTCCCTTCAACAGCAAGACTGATTGCCTTTTCTGTGGTACCACAGTGACTCTTGGTGCTTCAGACTTCAGCTATGTAAATACAGTTACATTTGCCAGGACAATTCTTGAATGTTGTGAGCATCGTAACGATGATTGGTCATTTACAGTGAGAGGACGTATTGAATATTTTGCTGGAGATCTCCATGCGGCTGATTGCTTATACCACCACAGATGCAGTGGCGAGGAACAAATGACTATATCCGGGCTTCAAGGAAAAATGAGGGAGTTTCTTGAGAATAAAGACTCAGCCCCATATGGCAAGTACCATCTCAAGAACAAACTCATGGAATGTACAAGGACTCCATATACATTGCTGAAGGAGAAGGTGTCAATGACATAGTGACATTCAAAGAAAAAACGTCAAACATTCTTCAATCCTACTTCAAAGACATCCAGTGTGATAGTGATGAAGATGCACAAAAGAAAGCCATACTTGAGACAGCAGCTCGACTGATCAAGGGTGATATCAAAAAGCCTGTCTCATCTGTGACTGAACAGTATCCACAAGCAGAGGAACTTAGGCTAAACTCTGCCCTTAGTTTCCTCCTGGACACCCTGAAAAACTTGCTGAACCAGATGTTTGTTGGAAAAGACAAAGGAAAGTTGCTGGCATTGGACAGCCTATAGTGCAAGCAGTGAGACCACAAGCTGTTACTGCACCACTGCAGATTGGTCTAGCAGTCCAGGCTCATCATCTTTATCGTTCAAGATTCCTGGTAGATACACTCTCTAAAATTGGGTATGGCTCATCATATGCTGAAGTACTACGCTATGTAAAGAATGCAGCAAGCTGTTTCACCCCAGAACTACTAACCGACGATGAGGATCCACCAGATTTACCATGCTATTTGCGTGTGACAATGTTGATCACAACATTCTTACCACTGATGGTAAAGGAATATTTCATGGGATGGGCATGATTGCTGCTTTATCTACAGCAAAGAAAAGAAGTCACTTTGTCAGTAGACATAGCTCTACAGAACTGAGGATTGCTGAGATGACCAAGATTGACAATAAAGAGCACCATTTTGCTAACCATGCTCTCCGTAGTGTAACGTTTAATAAATTACCATGTCTTCCAGAGTGTGATAGGAGAACAGATATTATATGGGAGCTATTATTCCACTTCAAATAACCTGTTCCGGGATGGCAGGGTTTGATGCATATCCTACACCAAGGTAATACACAGCCTGGTCCTTCATCTATGCAGTTCTTACCTATGATAGACATGTTCCCCAATGATAAAACTTCAATCTTGTCTACATTGGAGTTACTTACTGACCTGGCCTCTAGGCATCATGTTGCTCCAGTAATAACATTTGATCAGCCTCTATATTGGAAAGCTGCTAAAATCATTAGTGCTGCACCACAGAATAGTCATCTGAAGGAAATAATCCTCAGACTTGGTAATTTCCATCTGTTCATGAATGTGCTTGGTGCAATAGGACTAAAAGGCATACTGGAAGTAGTCTATGGTGAAAATGCAGTTGTACATATGCTGTCTGGAAAGTCAGCCCAGAGGGCATTCCGAAGTCACCTGCTGGTTGACAAGTGCCTTAATGGAATGATCCTAGAATCCACGTTGGATGAAAGTCCAGAGTGTACTTCACTTGTTGAAGATGTCGAAAAGTGCTACAAGTCTTTGTTGGAAGGTGAAACCACACTGGAAACACTGGTAACTTCTCCACTACTGAGCATGCATGAAAGTATGGATGAAAAGAGAAGGAAGCTTACTAAGCAATCTAAAACTAGTCAATTGTGGATAGGCTACCAGGAAATGCTCGGTGTTGCTTGAGCCCTAATCAAAGCTGATAGAACTGGTTCATGGCTGCACCACTTGCGTGCCATTGCTGATTCCTTACCAATGTTTGCTTCAGCAGCTACTACAGCTACCTCAAATCAGCATATCTGTATATCCAGGAAATGAAAGTAAAAAAATAAGGTACAGGTGGCTCGACCCATGGCAGTAAGATGACAGAAGAACAGCGGGCACTGTGGACAATGTCTGCTCCCATTTCGAGCTTAACAATGCCATCCAAGCATTTACTAATCTTGCTTATATCACTAGTGAACAACATAGGGATTCAACTGAGGCTAGGATCACAAGAGATGCTTCTGATATCTCAGATAGAGGACAAACTGAATTCATGTTTGCCCTTCTCTCCTGACCCTGTTTTAAGAAATATCATCAATGGTGTAGTGGCCAAGGAAGAAGTAAAGGTACAAGAATATACACAAGTTGGACAAAAGCTTATTGAAACTATGGCTGGACAACCTATATTCTCCATCTCTTTCAAGAGAAAAGATAAAGTTACAACCATGGGACATTCATCAGCAGTGATGATTGCTCCTGAAAGATCCATAGACCCAGGCCTACTATTCCAACGATTCTTAGTAGTTTTGAATACAGGAAATCTGTCCTTAGAAGGCGTAATGAGATACCAACTCAGTCCATATCCACTCTCCGTGTTCGAGAACAAAGATGTGCTACACAAGGCTGATAAACCACAGCTTGCTCATGCTATCAGTGAACACTGTACCAAGGCCTCATCGACTGTTCTGATACCAGATGACTTACCGCAACCTGAAAGATATGTAATTGATGGAGGATCCTTACCTCACAAGCTCAAGCAGAAAAATGGAGATATCTATGGTAAAATAGCCAAGTCCTATGCCACTTTTACAAATAAGCACTATGGCAGTACAGTAACCATTGTCTTCGATGTTTATGGATCAGGTCCTTCTATTATGGATAACACACACCAGCGATGGGGACAAACAAACATCTATTAAGGCAGCAGTTAATGTAGCATCTTAATACTCTACTATGCTGATTGGAGAAGATACCGGCTTGTTGATTCTACGTACTACTTCATCATTCTACATCAGAGAGTAAATCTCTCTATCTCAGATCAGATAACCAGACAAAATGAACCCATAAAGTGTATGACATCAACCAGATAAAAAATTCTCTCGGATCAGACCTATGTATATAATTGTTGTTCCTACACTCATTTACAGGGTGTGATTCCACATCTCATATTTATGGCACTGGGAAAAAGTCAGCCTTCCAAAAACTTATGAATGGTGATTCAGTCCTTGCCACAGCAAAGGAATTTACCTCATCTTATAAAAACTCCCACTGAGATTGGAAACATTGGCTGCCAGGCTATGGCAGTTTTGTTTGGTGGTGACAGCACATCTTCTACGGCTACTTTGCGATGTGACACATTCAGTCAGAAAGTGACCTGTGCTAAGTCATTTGTGACACCTGACCGTCTACCCCCAACAGATTCCTCAACCAAATTTCACAGCCTCCGAGTATACTATCATATTATGATGTGGATGGAAAGAGAGTCTCCAATGGATCCTTTAGACTGGGGATGGAGGCATGAAAACAATCAGTTAATACCTATTATTTAAGATATGAATGCTGCACCAGACAGTCTACTAAAGATGATACACTGCAACTGCACAGCTGCTTGCAGTACCCCACGCTGCAGTTGTAGAAAACATGGTCTTTCATGCACATCAACATGTGGATCTTGTCAGATTAAATCGTGTAAAAATATGCCTGGAGATCTACCTTTGGAACCAGAGGAAAGTGATGAAGACTAGGCCTAATTGCTGACTATAAATGTTTGGATTAGACAGTTTCTGATCCGAGACAATATAATTTGTATCTTTGTAGGCTTTAACATTAGCAATCACGACTTGCAGCCATGTTTGATGTTAGGCTATTATTAGTTAAAATCTCAGAGAACCTTTAGAAAGTCCTTGGAATACTTAAAGACATGTTCCCAATTGGATTATTAAAGAAATTAATCTAATTTAAGTTATTTTCATTTTTATTTAATAATGGGTAGGTAGCCATTTTGAAGGTGACCTAGTCTTCATGCACTTCTGAGGGTCTCATACTGGTAGACTTTTTTTCTCATGTCAAATCCATCTAATGGAACTGAAAGCTGCCATTAGACATTTTGTTAGAATTTTTGGGGGGTCACATGGCATATTGACCCGCCTATAACTTAAACCTTAAAAAAAAAAAAACTACTGAGGCTAGAGGGCTACAATTTGGTATGTTTGATGATTGGAGGGTGGATGATCAGCATACCAATTTGCAACCCTATAGCCTCAGTAGTTTTTAAGATCTGAGGGCAGACAGAAAAAGTGCGGACAGACAGACAAATAGCCATCTCAACTGATTTCTTTTACAGAAAACTAAAAAGTAGTTGTACTAACATCTTGTAAAGCAAATTCCTTTCCTTACGCAGAACTGAAATGCTCGCAGACAAGAATCTGATAGACAGGTTTTTGTATCCATGGGTAACCAGAGATTCGCCTCATGAAGGAAAAAACTGTAATCACAGAGACAGGCAGTGAGTTCCAGTCTAGTGGAAGAGTGAATAAAAATGAACAGTTTCCTTATGGTGTCACTACCGGTTTGTTCAGTTCTTCAGTTCTTCAAACGAAACCCCAAAATGTAGAATGCCCTCCCTTAATCAGTATTGTCTACGTAATTTCACCAACCTCTTTTTCGAAAGTATACAAAGTCCTGTATGTCGTCACATGAGAAGGGAATCCTCTAACAGTGATCTAGAATAGCATGATTTGGGCAACTATGCCGGTCTAGATCTCTTTCCCAAAAGACAAACAAATAACTGAAACTGTAAAAGAGCAAATTCTGGTCGGGTGGCTTTTTTCTTTACTGATTCTCGGGGCTAAATGCTCACCTGTATTGAGAATGTGTCAGGACAAGTTTGTGAATTTGCATACGTTACCCATTTCATTCTGAAAAAGTCGGACAGAACAGAGGCAGTTGCCCGGCTGGGGGATAAATGAATTAAAATCCATTATCTCGTTTTTCAGAAGTGAGGAATGGCTAGGAAAATCTACTTAAACCAAAAGAAAATGAAAAGGCCAAGAATTTACTAGTTTTACAAATAATGAAAAGGCCTCTCTCTTTATCTCACGCAGTAAACCCTGCTATTTTTTCATACTTTTTACTATTTTGTCTTAAGGAATAACATATGATATAAAAAATGAGGCAAATAATAAATTAACTGCTCACACTAATTGTTAAATATAAAACAGAATATAAAATTTAGGCCAAAGGCCAAACGCTGCGACCTTAAGAGGTCAGTCAGCGATAAAACGGAAATTGACAGCAAAAAGGTCTGAAAGGTGTAACAAGAGGAAAACCTCGCAGTTGCACTTTGAATCAGTTGTTAGGATAGGGTGGAAAGTAAGATGGAAGAAAGAGAATATGAACGGAGGTACAGCAATAGAAATGAAAGGGGTTGCAGCTAGGGGCCGATGGGACGCCGCAGAGAAACTTAAGTAATGCCTACCGTGCACTGCATGAGGTGTACTGTCGGTACTATCTTCCTACGGGGACACTAACTATTAAGAAAACATGGGGCGAGATAGGAAACCAACTCAGACTTTCGTAAACTGAATACACTGGAAAAGAAGTCTAATTCCGGTAACTCTGGTCATTAAAAATTTGATGTATAGTTAGCTATATTAGAAATGTTTTTTGAGAGATGGCAAGTATAAATTTGAATGATTAAGATTTCATTCAGTTTTTTTTTTTTTTTTTTTTATACTTCAGCATTTCCAGATTACTAGACCGGTCACTCTCTCGAGCGGTGGTCTGTGACTTCCAGTATTTCTTACAACTCTCTTTTCCCGTTTTCCTTTAAGCCTGATTTAGACACAGCCATTCGCAGTCAGCCGCAATTCCCTCCTTCACATAGAGGATAAAGGTAATAAAAATCAAATAACTAAATACGCAATGTCTTCCTTCTTCCATTTTCCCAGACACTTGCAAAATTCTGCCAGAATTTAGCCTCACATTCCCTTTCCTGTCCTTTTACTACCCCTTTCAGCAATGGGCTACATATGGACACCAGGATGACTCTTCCATCTTCTTTGTATTAGAATTAACGATACGTTGTTAAAGTGATGCAGAATTTCATCGTTTTTATTTACATTTATCAAAAATTTACATTTTTGATAAACGCACTTACTAAATATTTCGCGTAGTCTATGTATATATATATATATATATATATATATATATATATATATATATATATATATATATATATATATTTGTGTGTGTGTGAGTACGTATGTCTGTGTTTCTGAGTGCTCACGCCTGCAAGTGTTTCTGTGAAAGACGGCCCTCACAAAAAAAAGTATCAAGTGTTTATTATGAAGAGTATTTACTTTTCCAATTCACGCATTTCAACCTGAAATCTGTTTACGAATACAAATCACGATCTGTCCATAAAACACCAAGACAGCTATTCCCTAGACCTCGCCAAACCATAGCTATGAACCAACCGGGAGATAAATAATTCCTTCCGATGATTTACACGGAAAATGATTAACTCATTCCCTGCATGATCGGACCACAGCAGCAAAATTCGGTGTTTCACTGTGTCACAGGAATACGAAATATATGAAAGGAATAGGTCGAACATTTCAGACAAATGACTCAAAAGGGTCGAATTTTATAAATCATATGACAAGAAGACAGCTAAAATGTATGGAAAACACTGACCGAAGTGTATGAACAACGGAAACAGCTCGAAATTGTACAGGGGAATCTGTTGTATAACACAAGGCCCAAAGAAAGGTGTAACACATACGAAAAACGGTTCGAAACTTACTGCACGTTTCTTACGGCGCAATCCTTTCAAAAGGTACGTAACGTGTTACAGAAAGTGTCAAATAAATATAGTATATTTTGGACACCTTATGAAAATGTTGCAAGACTGGGAGCCCTCATTCAGCCCGTCCAGAGTGATATAATTCCTAAAGTTACAACAGTTTAGCAGTCCTTTTATTCTGTACAGAATTTGCTGGATTGTCCTTAATTATCCGAGATAAATCCTAATGTACACTTCTATTTCATTTAAACACTACACTGTACAATATTTACATTATATCAATAATTACCACAGTTTAGTTAACTACAAAAATGTCGATCAATACCATACACCTAAACATATATATATTCTTTAAACTAAATTGCCAATGTCTTTTGGAAAAAGTTGCGATTTTAGTTTTGAAAGTTTCACAAGTCCTTTTGTATTTCTTTCTATTTCCAATTCCCACACACACACACACACACACACACACACACACACACATATATATATATATATATATATATATATATATATATATATATATATATATATATATATATATATATATATAACCAAATATATAGGGTCAACTGTCAACAGTCCCAACGAGCGTCCGCACCAAACACCTGTAAAAAAAAATCCGATGATAGAACTATTGCCGTGCTTTCATCTTTTTTTTTTTTTTGTCACTGTTTCGAAGTGTCTGACGTATTCTTAGCATCTGTTCTAACTTTCAACACCGAAACACGACACGAACCAAGACATTATTCTTTTAGACGGAGGACAAATTTATCAAAGCATATGTTCTTCAGCTCCTCAAAAGGACACTTAATTTCACTTTCTCTGTTCGTCATATATAAATCATTTGTATCAAGTATTTCATTATCGTATCTATACTTGCCAGGAAAGAGGAGTGTGCTGTTTATTTGATTTTCAAACGTGCATCATTCACAATTATTTTGCCTAACTCTGTTTCTGTTTTTATTTTGCTCAACTCTTTTTCTGTTGTAACGATACTTTGAAAACCTTCAAACATGCGGTATTTACCGAAACTCAAAGACTTTTTTGACTACCATACCTGCTCAGTTAACGACACTAATGTCAAACAATGTTCTGACACTCTTCTGTACAGTATACTGTAGTACCCAACATTCATGCTTTCAAAATTTTCTTACCAGTGTGCAACAACTGTAAAACCACAAGAGCAAACCCAGACTCTTAAACTTTTAAATTTATATTAGCTTACATGGACTGAGAACCAAATTTGTTCAAACAACTAGCATCTAGGCTATAATACAAAACTAACAATAAACTCCATGATCACATATTGACTGAACTCCTTTCACAACCAGCTCTCCCGCTGATGGACATGAAATTTCCAGACTTAGTTTAAGCAAAGTTAGTACGACTGAACTGCTGCAAGAAGTGAAAAGCTTCTTCAAATCATTAATAGCAAAATTACATAAAATCAGACACCAACAAGGTGATCAATTTCCTGAACCTGCATATCTTAGTTCACAAACTCGACTAACAGCTGGTGCAACGCCTGACCAGAAAAAATGACGACCATGCATTGTAAAACTACTTAAATAAATCAACTGTTTAGTTCAGCAAATATTATCACAACATACTGATTAGTGCACTTAGTACACCAGTCACTGAAACCTAAAAGCTTCAAAGACCATTCATCCCCCACAATAAAAGAAATGCTGTCAGGCATTCTCAAGTCTAATAACAAACTAATCTTAAGTCCTAGCTACACTGAGCCCAGTGTGACTATATAATGACCAAATAAAACCTAACCAAGGACAGGAACTTAACTTAACTGAAGATGAAACCAGATGGGTAGTGGTTCAGTACCTCAGAATTTTAAAGTTGCCTAAAAGTTACTCATGGTATTTCACTGATTTAGCACTGCATATGGACATTCCACATTGGTCTTCTGCCTTACCATTCAAGAAATTAAGCAATAATCCTACTAGATAAAGACCAGTCTGTATCCACAATCCCAGACATTCCACTTAAATGGCATAACTGCACCAGTCAACTCATTCGCCTTATTTTTATCACTAATTTCTCATCTCTTAGAACCAGCCAAATCTAGTCTCATGAGTTTCATTAGACTTTCTGCAATATCCTAATAAACCAGGCCATATCCTTACTAAAACTGACCTCAGCTTCACCAAACTCAAGTTTACAAATCGGTGCCTGGGAAAAATCGATTTGTATAGGTTTTGCTTAGCAGACTGTCTCCCATGTGCAATTTTCAGCCACGGCCCGGTGGTGGCCTGTGTTGTTGGAATCTATAGCGTTGCCAGAAGCACGATTAAATAAAATAAAAACTACTGAGGTTAGAGGGCTGCAATTTGGTATGTTTGATGATTGGAAGGTGGATGATCAACATACCAATTTGCAGCCCTCTAGCCTCAGTAGTTTTTAAGATCTGAGGGTGGACAGAAAAAGAGTGGATGGACAGACAAATAGCCATATCAATAATTCTCTTTTACAGAAAACCAAAAAAGTGGGGCTGCTTAAGTGAAAATTTAAATAATTACAAAGAATGGTCACAACAGCTTAGAGTAATTACCACTAATTTCTCTACATTTAAAATAGAAAATGGAAGGTACTCCCAACGAAATATGCTGTGCAACGAAATATGCTGTGAGTCAAACTAGAAATCCTGATCATCAAATCACTTCACATAAAGAAAACCTAACGAAAAAATAAAAGACACAAAATACGCTTAAAACAACAAGACAATAGCCCCGGGCGACACGACGCAACGAAGAGTACGAAAGGCAAAAGAGCTTAAGCCACGGTCCAGAAAAGAAAACACGTTTCCCGCAACGACTCCCGACAATGGGAGGGAAGGCAGAGTGGCTGAGGACCCTTCAGTGGAAGGGGGAAAGAGTAATACATTAAGTCCCACAGTATCTTCAGTACAGAAGTCGTGGATATGCTCTCTCTCTCTCTCTCTCTCTCTCTCTCTCTCTCTCTCTCTCTCTCTCTCTCTCTCTCTCTCTCTCTCTCATAAAAGTGTAAAAGACTTTATGGGTGTTTTGATGCAAGTCATACAGTAGTCTTTAGCCTACATCTTTTTGTTTATAGTACCCTATTCCATATATATTCTGATCTCATATATATATATATATATATATATATATATATATATATATATATATATATATATATATATATATATGACCAACCTGGCGCTGATTGGGAAATCTCTGAATGACAAACAATAAACACTCTCTCTCTCTCTCTCTCTCTCTCTCTCTCTCTCTCTCTCTCTCTCTCTCTCTCTCTCTCTCTCTCTCTCTGTCTCTGTCTCTCTCTCTCTCTCTCCCTCCCATTCCTGTTAAGATAGGCTTCAGTTACATTGCCCAGTATTTTTGACATTTTATATTTCACCACTTCTCACCACCCCTTTCCTATCAGGGCTGAACTTGGAATCAATGAGCATGGGCATCAGGAGTGTCTCTATTCATCCCAGCAATCTCGAAAACTATGGATTAGACTCTAATATCTCTGTCATTTTTGACATTTTATTTTTCACCCCTTCTCATCCACCCCCTTCCTAACACTGCTGAACTTGGACTTAAAGGGCATCAGGAGTGTCACTATTCTTCTCAGCAACCCCGAAAACTATGGATTAGACACTAATATCTGTCGTTTTCGATTATTTTTACATGTCACCCCCTTCCCACCCCTTCCTATCAGGGCTGAACTTGGACTTGGAGGGCATCAGGAGTGTCACTATTAATCTCAGCGACCTTGAAAACTATGGATCAGACACTAATATCTGTGGTTTTCTGTTATTTTTACATGTCATCCCTTCCCACCCCTCCTTCCTATCTTGGCTGAACTTGGACTTGAAGGGCATCTAGAGTGTCACTATTCATCTCAGCAACCTCAAAAACTATGGATTGGACACTAATATCTGTCGTTTTTTATTATTTTTATGTAACTCCCTTCCCACCCCTTCTCACCCCTTCCTATCAGGGCTGAACTTGGACTTGAAGGGCATCGGGAGTGTCACTGTTAATATCAGCGACCTCAAAAATTATGGATCGACACTAATATCTGCTGTTTTCGGTTGTTTTACATGTCACACCCTTCCCAACCCCTTCCTATCAGGGCTGAATGTGGACTTAAAAGGCATCGGGAGTGTCACTATTCTTCTCAGTGACCTCAAAAACTATGGATTAGACACTAATATCTGTTGTTTCAGTTATTTTTACATGTCACCCACTCCCCATCCCCCTCCCTATCAGGGCTGAATGTGGACTTAAAAGGCATCAGGAGTGTCACCAAACATCTCAGTGACCTCGAAAACTATGGATTAGACAATAATATCTGTCGTTTTCTGTAATTTTTATATTTCACCCCCTTCCCACACCACCCCCTTTGGTGCCAGTGATGTCTTACCCCAACAGTGTTCTTTCCCAGATGGTAAGTCATATGTATACCAAGTTTTGTTGAAATTGCTCAGTGCATTACAGAGTATATGTGGAACACACACACACACATACATACATCCATTTTTAGATATATAGATATACATCACATCACTATGCCATTTTATATACACGAACCACAAACCTTGAGCTACAAATTTAATTGAATATTCAGTTCGCTCTACCTAGGAAATTATACCGAAGGGGAATTATGACTGATAAGTTATAATCACCGGCACAGCCATGGTCACCTGATGGACTCAACCCACCAGCGGTAAGTATCTCTAAATTCAGTGAAAAGTGCTCTACCAACTGGGCTGTCTTTCATAACTTATCAAATATAATTCCCCTTTGGTACTATTTCGGGGGTAGAGCGAATTCGATATTAAATTAGATTTTTAGCTTAATGTTTGCGTGTGTGTGTGTAGGTTACAGGGAATATGTGAAATCAGGGATTTCAGGAAATCCCTAGGAAATATGTGAAATGACCTATTCGCCTAGAGGCATTTGATCCCAGAGGGCTAGTACTAAACACGACGAAACAGTGATTCATTTACACTGATTTGCTGTGTTTAGTACTAGTCCCTGGGGGTCAAATGTGTTTCACTGTGTTTAGTACTAGCCCCTTGGGGATCAAATGCACTTGGGGACAGGTGATCCCCAGAGGCTAGTACTAAACACAGCAAAAACACATTTGACCCTGCAGGGGCTAGTACCAAACACGGCAAAACTGTTTACATGAATCACTGTTTCGCTGTGTTTAGTACTAGCTCTCTGGGATCAAGAGGTCTTAAGCGAATTGGTCATTTCACATATTCCCTAGGGATTTCGTGAAATCCTGGTTTCACAATTCCCTGTAACATATATATGTGTGTGTGTGTATCTATAAACATATATATACTGTATATATATATATATATATATATATATATATATATATATATATATATATATATATATATATATATATATATATATATATATATATATATATATATATATATATATATATATATATATATGAATGTGTGTTGTGTCTGTGTTTGTGTATGTATGTTGACTTACAACAATATCAAAAATTTAGAAGATAATTATCACATTTTTAACTGAAAACTGTAATAGTATTAATCTGGAGTATTACCTTAACAGTGTTTCTTTATGACAGCCGCTTAGCACTTAATAATATATCTTTAAATAGGAAGGAATGAGGCGGTTATCATCTGACTGAAAAACTGAAATTGAATAAGTACTGCAGAAACAAAAAGAATGGACAGACCCACTTCCTATTCTTTATGCCCACACCATACCTGTCTTGGATAACACCCGTATGTTCTTTAGATCTTGAAAATTTAAAAAAAAAAGGAAAATGGGCATATTAAGCACTTGATGATAGAAGCATTGCGTTTGTATAGTGCGCACAAATCTATATTTATATTTTAATAGCGTTTCTGCCTACAAACTTATGTAATAAGAAGGCGGAGTGGAAACGACGCCAGTGATCACAGGTAAGTTTGAAACAATAAGGGAATTATTTTTAGACAAATATACAGGATGGGGGATAACGAAAGAGCAAAAACGAGTTACTGGGAAGTTACTGATTGCTTTCCACCATAAACCGGCCTCACGACTACAAGGGTCATCGATACCTTCAAAAGGAAAATTGTTTGCTGAAAATTTGACTTATATGTTGAACGAGAAGGTTCCCCTCAGAGGCGAAAATTCAGACAAATCGCTCAGGTAAACGAACACTACTTCAAATTGTACCCTGGAAAAACGAAAATACCTGTACTCATAACGATCGAGAAATGGCTATATTATTCGAACAACAGCTTCTCCAGTCAATTCAAAAGCACCACCGAACTCAACAGCAATTCCCTCGAGTATCCTGGAAAGAGAATAGTTACCACTCTCATCCCAGTACTCTGAGAGGAACTGGAGCTCAATCCGAAAGACTGGCGTTCGACTAGGAAAGGCCTCACATTTAAGGAGGCATAACAGTCGTTAAAAAAAAAGTAAAAAATGCCCCCAAGCGCCTTCGGAGCAGTCGAGTTTTCTGTACAGCCACCACAGCGTATAATAAAGGCCATCGAAAACAGATCTATCTTTCGGTGGTCTCGGTATAATACTGTGTAAGCCGCGACCTACAACTGTAACCACGGCCCGATGGTGGCATATCCTTTATCGTTGCCAGAAGCACGATTATGGCTAATTTTAAGCTTAAATAAAATAAAAACTACTGAGGCTAGAGGGCTGTAATTTGGTATGTTGATGATTGGATGGTGGATGATCAACATACTGATTTGCAGAACGAAGTGCGGACAGACAGACAAAGCCGGCACAAGTTTTCTTTTACAGAAAACTAAAAAAGTTCAAAATGCGCCTAAGCTTCTTTGGCGCAATCGAGTTTTCTGTACAGCGTATAATGCTGCATGAAACTCTCAGCCATGGCCTGGTGGTGGCATGTGTTGTTGGTACTTATAGCGGTGCCAGACGTACGATCATGACTAACTTTAACCTTAAATAAAATAAAAAGTACTGAGGCCAGAAGGCTGCAATTTGGTATGTTTGATGATTGGAGGGTGGATGATCAACGTACCAATTTGGAGCCCTCTAGCCTCAGTAGTTTTTTAAGATCTGAGGGCGGACAGAAAAAGTGCGGAAGGACAGACAAATAGCCATCTCAATAGTTCTTTTTAACAGAAAACTAAAAAGCCTGCACTTTGACACTCATCCAGTGTCTGGTGTCAGAAGAGCGTGCATTATCCTCACCAAAAAAAAAAAAATTCAAGAATACACCTACACCTCCATTGGATGGCTGCTCCCTTAATTTCCAGCATTCTGGGTGACTAGCAACTAGAATTGCTTAAGGAATGCTGCCATGTAACCTTTATCCTTGACTACATAAAAGGGAAACTGTCTCCATGCAGCAAAGAATGCCGTTGTCAACGTTGATTAGAAAGAGAAGTCCGGTGTGTATCATTACTCCTTATCATCAAAAGGGATGAGCATAGTTTTCAATGAGTTCATTTGGGAAGCAAATCTTGTATATCTTCACTATTTTCGCCTAACTATTTTCTTTATCTCCAGAGTTTTGCATCTTCCTCATTTTATATCTTTCTGTATTTTAAATATTCGAGTATTTCTTAACATTGTTTCTCATGCCAGAGCTCTGTACATTTTTCAGGATTTCAAGGATTTTATCTTATCAGCTTTTTTATCAACTTTAGTCCCGTTTTGTTTGGTCGCGCTTTATCTTTGATTCCATAATTAACGTCGGTACATTCGTCTGCATTTCGCACAGTACCACCGACTTTGACTAATTCCCGAATGTTTATTTGCAACTTGAATTTATCTTTCACATACCCGGAAAATACAGCTGTGTTTGATGCAGCTGAAACACCCAAACGGGACGCCTTCTTTATCACAAAAACATTACCGGGACGGAGTAATTAGTCACAATCAATCACGCCCTTCTCCTCCAAGGGCGCGAAAGGCTGATCCTCAATTCGTCTCCTCGATCAGTGAAAGTAAATGATGAGTCCACCGACGCCTCTTCAGGTTTACATAATTAATGGGACGAATTCTGCCACTGCATGAGCGATGACGGCTGGTGTTTACTCACGCGCCTTCGAGGTTGAGGAGGAATTTTTTCATTCGTTTCTTCTATTAATTAGTGTCAATTTGTTCGGTAATAATGAGAGAGAGAGAGAGAGAGAGAGAGAGAGAGAGAGAATAATAAATAAAGGGAAACGATAACTATGGCATGTTGCAATTAACGTGGGGTAACAAGGATGGGCATGTATTTACATGCGGATAGCCAGACAGAAATAGCAGTCGTAACTGATAGAAAATTATAAGTGTGAGGTGAAAATGTTGAAGTGTGACAAAAATGTGTTTGCGTTTGTTTACTGAGAAAAAGAAGAGGGAAAAGCCTACGACAGTTACGACAAAGTAAAATGAAAATACGATGATAATGAGAGAGAGACAAGAAAGATCAAACTCCAGAGACCTTGTTTACCCCGGCGAAGATTAAGGCGCGTCATTGGGTAAATTAGAGCTTATTCATGAAGCTCATTAGGTCCTTCTTCAAGTTCTCATGGTTCTGTTCGTTAGCTTCCACCCCGTAGGGATGTAGCGCCGTCAGTGCACCTAACGCGGTGCACTGTGGGCATTACTTAAGGTTCTTGGCAGCGTGCCTTCGGGCCCTAGCTGCAACCTCTCGTTACTCTTACTATACCTACTTTTATATTCTCCTTCCACCTTACGTCCCACCCTCTCCTAACAATTGCTTCATAGTGCAACTGCGAGGCTTTTCTCCTGTTATACCTTTCAAACCTTTTATTATCAATGACCTCATAGGTCGCAGTGCTTGGCTTTTGACCTAAATTCTATATTTAATTCAACTCAATTAGCTTCCAGATTTTATCCTTACGTTTTGCAGTCACCCTTTGGTTGTTTACAAATAATGACCTTTGTTAACACTGCTGAGGTCATTGCACTCTTTATCATTATTATCGCTTCTGCTGGTGCTGTTGCTGTTGTTTAGTACTAACATTGTTACGTCCGCCAACGCAAAGCGATTGCGTTATCACCTCGTCTGGAAAACGAAAGAATATAGTTTGACGGAACTCGTCTTATACTTTCACCTCGTGACCTTCACGAGGTGATTAAGATTCGGGAGGAAACGTCTCAGAGCCGTCGGTTTTTTTCACAGAAAACCATCTCGACTCCTCGTCAAAATTTCCCTAAAGCGAATCATCTCAAGGCGAACGCTGAATTTTTGTATTTGTCAAATTTCGTCAAATTCTGGTTCTCGTAACATTGTCCTTCCCGCAAGCACTCTCTAATGAGTGCCTTCATTATTATTATTATTATTATCATTATTATTATTATTATTATCATTATTATTATTATTATTCATAAAAATCACACAGCATGAGTCACTGAAATGGTGAAGAAATTCACAGATGTAAATATACATGTACAAAAGAGAGCTTTCGAGAACCTACTCGATTCTCCATCTCATTCTGACTGTAAACACCAAAGCAACTTTGGAAGTAAAGTTTAGAAAAAAAAAAAAAACAACACGTGTAGTTAACAGAAGAAACCAGTCGTAAATTTGAAGATAGCCAATTTCGAAGTTCAGGTAATACCATCTTTCTCCGAAGATAAACCGGCCATTCGTCCCGAACGTCTAAGTGGTTCAACCAGTGGGTCAATCCTATGATCGTCCAGAACATCGTCTACGTTAGCTTTAAAAATATATATTGAAAACGAAATTCTTAATAACTGTGATTCTGCTGTAAAGTCAATAATTTCGTTAAGATACGTTCACGATGTCTTCATTATTTTTAAAGGAAGTCCCAGTGATTTTGACACTTTTTTTAGATATGTCAACAGTATTAAGACAAGAATTAGATCATCCCATACCACAGGAAGAAAGGCTGGTTCGTTCTCTTCTGCAAAATTCCAAAATAAATAATTTTTATCATGAATTATTTGAAGTGAAAAAATTAAAAACGTTTGGAAATTTTTGGTATAAGCATCAAAAAGCTTAATCATCAAGAAAATGATGCAGAAAACATCTTGAATATGAAATGAATCTGATTGATGATAACAACTTGTTGTTCTCATTTTTATTATCATTAGCATGGTAGAATTATCAACAACAACTGTGAAAATGCTCGTTTACATCGAGTTTAATTCAAAAGCAATTGACCCGGAAAGTTCTAAGGCAACAAATTCTCTTTTATACCGATAAAAAAAAAAAGGCGGGCGAAAGGCCACTAATCCTCTTAAAAAGTTTGCAAAAACTTGAAAAGAAGCTGAGTCGAACCCATTCACCAAACTCTTTTTCTCTGCCCCTTTCTATCCCTTTTCTCTCTCTCTCTCTCTCTCTCTCTCTCTCTCTCTCTCTCTCTCTCACACACACAGAATATAAAAACTTGAGCCCCTTGTTCTCAATTCCGTTGATCTTCCTATTAAAAAAAAAAAAACGAAAGAAAACGTTCATGGACGACAACATACAACCAGTTAACTATTTTTCTCGACCCGTTGATAGCCAAAAAACACACCAACAAACACTAGGAATCCTGCTTTGGTCAGAACCCAGTTATATATACTTAAAGTATTGGCAACACGAGGGAAGTTGTTACATACTCAGGTATAGGAATCTCAACAATGAACCATGTTCGCATATTTCTGGATGAGATTTTGAAAAACAGTGACTGATGGTTTTTCCATTTTTCGCTTTGTTTCGGCCTGGAGTTGAAAAATGCTATTAGGTCGCAAAAGTTGTGTACGTTTCAAGTAGAGGTTGTAAAGTGCCATCTGCTTGATCACAGTACACAATCCAGAGAAGCACACGAGTGACCAAATTGACAAAGTATATCAGTACAGTGTAGCACCACTGTTTCTTTTATATTTATATATATATATATATATATATATATATATATATATATATATATATATATATATATATATATATATATATATATATATGGGCATCCATATAAATGAAACAGCCGTAACTGTAAATGAAACAGCGTAACATTGAAATATATATATATATATATGTGTGTGTGTGTGTGTGTGTGTGTGTATGTATGTATCAATATTAAGCTGATTCCCTTTAAGGTTTGGCTCCAAAGGAATAACTTACTTATGTTTAACCACTTCACACACTTACACAGAATACTGGTCAGCAGCGCTTCAAATCCCACACGCACACTGTCGGTCATATATGTATATTTAAATTTATACACACACCCATACACACAAACAAACAAACACACACACACACACACACACACACACATATATGCTGTATATAATATATATATATATATATATATATATATATATATATATATATATATATATATATATATATATATATATATATATATATATATATATATATATATATATATATATATATATATATATATATATATACACAGTATATGAACAAAGTTACAGCAACGAAGGAAAGGGAAACAATTGAGATGCTATGTACTTTCGTCTTGGTAATAAGACGAAAGTACTTAGCATCTCAATTGTCTCACTTCTTCGTGGCTGTAACTTTGTTCATATAATCATCACGTATTTGCCTTTTCGTGATTTAAACTCAAACATACACACACACACACACACACATATATATATATATATATATATATATATATATATATATATATATATATATATATATATATATATATATATATATATATATATGCGAGAGAAAAAAAATATTCACGACTGATAAGCAGAAACAAAGAGGGAAAAACAGTGAATTCATTGCTAGTCGAAGTGGGAGTGCACACGTCTCTGCTGTACGCCCAGGTAAACTAACTTCTTAAAATCTATACATTCTACATCTTTAGCAAGAAATAAAAAGATCAAATTTATACATTTCTGGCTGATATTGATGATCCAATAGTTATGTTAGAAGTGGAATGATAGGCCATATACTCTCGTGGGCTCAGGCACTTATTATTACCACTCATAGTCTCCTGCAAAGCTATACATACTGGAGACATTTCTGATATGAGCAGCCTTAGTTCTCCCCATTTGGCTCTAAATCCCTGGAGAATATGAATGAACTTTATTTAGATTTTGAGGCCGTTAAATTGGAGACCCTTTTCAGTGAGTTAACTTTACTACCTTGCTCCTGCTTTTTTCTG